>NC_067165.1:41977399-42014899 GCF_903995435.1 Acomys russatus
TATTTATTTATTTATTTATTTATTTATTTATTTATTTATTTTTTAAGGGAGGAAGGTGTCATCTGTAATCCCAGCACCAGAGAAGTAAAGGCAGGAGGTCCAAGGTCACAGTGGGTTCCAGGCCAGCCTAGGCTATGAGAGACTTTGCCTCAACAAAAAAACCAAATAAATAAGTAGACAGACAGACAGATCAGAAATCTACATTCTTGTTCCACAGGCATCTTGCTGTCTTTTATAACTGGGTCATTGCACAAGTGCCTGGGGGACTAACACTCAAGATCTCCCAGTAGCCTTGGCTCTCCTTGCTCCATGCATGAATGCCTGGTCTCCATCCCTGAAAGACCTGGCTTCCTTATACTGCTGTTTTCATTGTGTTTTTTGACACCTCTCCTTTTGTGGACTTTTCTAGAGGATTATGGGAAGAAATAGCCTATGGAGTTGAGGGTTTGGCATAGGGCTGATTGCTTTGGGTTTGGTCCCCTGCACCAGGGAAAACAAAAGGAGCCTCCATAGTCTCAGGAGTGTGTTACCTACCTCATGAATATTCATCAAGCGCCTTTAAAATCCACAACCCAGAGCAGTCTGTGCTGTGTACTTCCACTCTGATCTCTCTTTGGAGGGTTCGTTTTTTGCTGTGCTAGACAAACTCTGCTGAAATATGCCTTGTGGCTGAATTCTTACCTTCAGGAATATAAGAACAGGGCCTGGAGAGTTGGCTCAGTGGGTACAGTAACTCGCTGGGCTAAGGGCCAGAGTTCTGAGGTCCAGCACCCGCATAGATGCCCGCGGGCGTGTCGGCTCCCCAATAATTCCAGCACTCAGAAGGTGGAGATGGGCTTCCTAGATCAAACTGGCCAGTTTGATTGGTTTATCAACAGCTCTGTGCTCAGATGTGAGACCCTGCCTCAGTGAAGCCAGTGGAGAGTGACTGAGGACTCCTGACATCAATGTTAGGCCTCCACATGCACACACATATCCACGTGCCCACACGTGTGTGAACACACGCACCTAGGCTGAGTGTGCCTCTCTTGGTGCTTTCCTCAGCGAAGGGAGTCCTTGTCTCAAGTGCATGAAGTCTCAGCGGCTAGCCCCGCAGGGCCCAGAAGCCCGCAGCCTCACACAGGCCATCAGACCTGAGAGTGGTTCCTCTGCTAGGAGATTAAAACGCTGGCTGAGATGTCCTGAGTATCTTTCTGATGACGGTACAGCTACCAGGTGTCTGTTTCTAGTTCGTTTTCCTCACAGATTTCTGAAAGAATCCAGACCAAACTGCCACTTCCAGCTTTAGGGGCATTTCTGTGAGAAAAATGGCAGGCCCCAAGCCACAGCCTGGGACTCTTCAAGCTCCTGACAGAATCCCTGGTGCCTGGATCCTAGGAGAATGGCACCCCAGGAAGCTAACGACTTGGGGCTGCCAGTCTCCAGAGAGCTATTGGTGGGACACACCCACCACAGTATAATAGGTTCATCTCTTCACTTCCCCCACACCCATAGAGCCACATAGTCCCACCCCAAATCCTCTCCCTTTTCCCTGCTGCCCTAGACTCAGAGACAGCCTTGAGTACATGACCCCTACTTCCTCAGAGATCAACAAAGAGGACCCCTACCTGCCTCCTGAGCCAGAACTCTCCTCAGAGGCCCTGTCATGTTGCTGTCTGTCTGCCCATGGCATTAATAACGCTTCCACTAAATCTTGTGCCCCAAAGGTCGATTGAGTTCCGTGTCCTCCTTGAACCCCAAACCTTTCAATTTCATATGCCACTCTCTTCTTTCTGGGGAAAGACAGGGAAAGAGCGTTGTGACATGGACTGAAGGCCAGCTGCAGGGACGCTTCAGGCTAGCTCCTCAGTGAGTGCTTGCCAGCCCTGGTTAAGGCTCAGCGGCGGAGCACGCACCTCTCATATACGAATCTGGGCCCCATCAAACTGCTACAAACAAAATCTAAGCTGTTCCCAGTGTTTCGGCATATGGTCTACAGCCTAGATCCGAGCTGAGACTGTGGGTAGAATTCTATGCAGGGGCTTTTTGGGTGACCCAAGGGGCCAGGACCACACTACCTGCTTCAGGCTGGTAGAACTGCAGTAACTCTCAAATTTTATTCTCTGAGTTCAAGGGCAGCCTGCTCTATATAGTGAGTGCTAGGCCAGCCAGGACTACCCAGTCTTTGTAGACCCTGTCTCAAAAACCTGTATTCATATAAAGTCTCAGTCTAGACTCTGTGACTTGTCTGAAGGAAAGCGCCTAATCATTAACTTTTATTGTGGCCGTATCAGGCTTTATTACCAAATAATGTAATAATTCGCTGACTTCGCATCAGCTCTTGGCCATTGGCAAGATGGAAGTGCTGGCCTCTAACTTTCCACAGAGCTCCCTGTTGGCCCCCGCCTCCCCCATGGCTTTCCTGTTGTGACGCCCAGGAAAGGCCATAAAATTGATATCCAGTCCCAAATGACTCTCACAGCTGGAAACAAACTCGTTAGCTTGAAGGACAGTCAGAGCTACTGTTGTAACTTTTGGCAGAAGGAAGATATTCCAGAGACACTTGTCCCTCCTTCCTGCTGCCAGACTGCTGAAACAGGGCCCGGGGAAACTGGAATGTCCCGGGGCATGCTGGGAGAAGGAAATGCTGATACCTGGTGCCAGCCAGGAAAGGAGCCTGAGTCCCGGAAAGAGATTTAACAGGACACCTCACAGAGCATCTGGGCTCTGGTGGCAGCATCCTCAGGTTGCCAGGACACCTCTTGCCCTCTGTTTAAACCTAAACCTCAGGTTGGGCCCCATCCCATCGAAGACTGGCCTTGAAGAAATCTCCTGTTGCTTTTCACTATATTTTGTTAAATTGCCCTATTGAAAATGAGTGGCTAGCCCAGTGGTGGTGCGCGCCTTTAATCCCAGCATTTAGGAGGCAGAGGCAGGTGGATCTCTGTGAGTTTGAGCCTAGCCTGGACTACAAAGTGAGTTTTAGGACAGCCAGGGCTACACAGAGAAATCCTGCTTTAAAAACAAAACAAAACAAACAAACAAACAACAACAACAAAAAAAAAAAACAAGAAAAAACAAAAAATAAAAAGAAAAGAAAAGAGTGGCTAGGCCTATCCAGCTTTGGGGGCTGCCAGGACCCAGGCTCTGACCGTAATGATGCAGGGAATATGCTATGTCTCTCTGTGACTCTGTGAAGGATCAGCTGCATCCCCACAGAACGTTCCCTGAGTCTCCTGTGTTTGCGGTTTTGGTGGCAATGACAGCCTTCTCACCTTCTGTTATAGAGAATCGCTTCTGCTCCTGTGGTCAGAACTCCCTACCCTATAAGACTGCTCCAGGGACACTGGGGTCACCGTGTGTGTGTGTGTGTGTGTGTGTGTGTGTGTGTGTGTGTGTGTATCCCCATTTGTGCAGTGAGAGGGGCCTTGGGTTTTGTAGAAGTTCATTGATAGGGTCCTACCAGGCTGCCAGGCAGTCCCTGCTTTCCTGAGACTGCCCTGTGCAGCTCCTTCTGGCCCAGCCGTGGGCTGATGGCTGACATCCACGCAGTGGACAGACACTTTTGACAACTTGAAGGGATCAGTTCTCTTATTTCACCATATGTGTGGTCCTGGGGACCAAACTCAGGAAATCAGGTTTGGCAGCATGTGCTTTTCCCCATGAGCCATCATGATAGCCCCAAGCACCCAATGCCAGGGTCCTGTACACTCCTCATGGAGTGAACATCATTGTAACCATTTTCAGTCATTGAAAGAGAAGCATCCGTCCTTAGCTGTCTTCCTGCTCACCCGGCAAATGCTCTAGTCTTCAGCTGCACCGTCTGCCTGTATTGTTCATACGGTGATTTAAAATGCACACATTGAAGGTGGGCCTAGGAGAATCTCTCTGTAATCCTAAGCACTTGGGAGGTTAGAAACAGGGAGATCACAGAGTCAAGGCCAGTGTGGCCTGTACAGCAAGACTCTGCCTCAAACAGAATAAAAGTATGTGTTGAAGAACTGAAAGTAGCTGCATACCATCTTCATGAATAGAAGTGTTCAATAGCTCATAAAGGGATTAGTGGCTGGAGAGATGGCTCAGAGGTTAAGAGCACTGGCTGCTCTTCCAGGGCTCCGGAGTTGAATTCCCAGCAACCACATGGTGGCTCACAACCATCTATAATGTGATCTGGTGCCCTCTTCTGGCCTGCAGGTGTACATGCAGGCAGAGCACTGTATACATAATAATAAATAAATCTTGAGCGAGAGAGAGAGAGAGAGAGAGAGAGAGAGAGAGAGAGAGAGAGAGAGAGAGAGAGAGAGAGAGATTAGTACCTCCTAATAGGTTAAGTCAATACAATAGTAGTCAAAAAGCATCAAAAGTAGCCATTCTCAACCTTTGGGTCAGGACCTGGATGCGATGTTACCGTTGAGGCTCACCACAGCATGAGGAACTGTGTTAAAAGGTCCCAGCATCAGGGAGGTTGAGAAACACTGCATTAAAGGATGGTTAAGCCCTTGGTAAGTTTATCCTGAGGTTCAGAGGGAGAGGAAACAGCCCAAACTGGTTATGACCATTCTAGAAGCAAGGCAGGGGTCGGGGAACTCATCTTTCTGGGTTTGGGGGACTTAAATGTTTATCAGAAATGAAGTCATGATACTGGACTTGTTCCTCGGCACCTGCTGTAGCCTCTGCAGACCTTGAACCTCACTGTTTATCTGCAGCATGCTGTCTCCTGCCCTGCCTGTCTCCTGGGTGCCTGGTACCCCGGGCTCCTCCCTACATCAAGGATACATTGGCATTTGGACTTGGCTCCCTGCTGCCTTCCTCTTCCTCGACTTCCCAGACACTGACTCTGTGGGCCCTGAGCATACCTGTCTTCTCCTTCCTAAAACAGTGGGGGTACCCTTCAGCTTCCCAAACCTGACCTTGACCTTGTAGGTTCCTCCATCGGCTGCAGCCATGGAGCATGTGATTTCCCTTCCATGTGCACCACTTAACCCTGCAACACGGCAGTCTCCTGTGTGTGTTCACAGGTACATGTGGAGGCCTGAGGTCCACAAGCACATCATTTCTTAGAAGCCATCTGGGTTGTGTTTTGAGAAAGTATCTCACTGGGACTCGGGGCTCATTAATTAGGTTAGGCTAGCTAGCCAGAGATCCTCAGAGGTCCGCCTGTTCCCATCTCACCAGTGCTGCCACACCTGGCTTTTTTGTGGGCGCTGGGAATTTGTGCGCACCCAGAAAGCACTTCCTCTACTTTGCTCTCCCTCCAGTCCCCAGACCACGGTATAAATGTGTTCCTGCAAAGGTCGTGTGTTCGAGATTGCACTCCCAGGGCAATGGAGAGGCGCAACCTGTGATAGAGAATTAGTGCCTGCCCTCCTGAGCAGATAGACACCATCACGGAGGGTGGGGGTGGGGTGGGGCGCGGGCTTCTTGGCTCCTTAACTCTGTGGGCTTCCTGGAGGAGGCGGGGACCTCTGAGTACTTTCATCTCTCAAGTGTGAGCCCTCGTCCTTCAGTCATGGGATGAAACAAGAAGAAAGCCCTCAAGAGACGCTGGACCCTCAAGCCTCAGCCTTCCCAGTCTCTAGTAATGGCAGAAGGGAGAGCTCTGCTGTGCACCCAGTCTTAAGTATGCCATCAGAATCCCACAAAGTACACCAAGGCCCGGCTTCCCAAGAGCTCAAGTGAAGGCCCCATAACACATGGTGGCCCGTTTGCTACTCTCTCCCAGCGCTTCAACTTTGGTCCTCAGGCTGCCTCAGATGCCCCGCCTCAGATGCCCCACCCCCTCAGATGCCCCGCCCCCCCCACTTGCTACTCAGAGTGTGTCCTGCCCTCTGTCGGCTCAGCGTCTCCCACCCTACAGAAGGGACCTCCCTCCACCTCTGCTCCACAGCCGTTACCATGGCTCCCTCCAGAAAGGAAGGAGTTGTTCTTGGAAATATGACTGGTGCTTACCATATGGTGTCCACCAAGATGGCCTACCTTCCCAGAAGGCGTGGCGCTGGCCCAGGCTCCCAGACTCTGCTCCTCCTTGGAATCTGGTCCTTGAGTGCTGTGGCAATAGAGTTTATGATGGTACAAATGTCAGAGCCCTTGAGTTGTTGGTCTTCATTAGCCTGCCCTCCCCCCGACCATCTCCCTCCGCTCCTCGCTGGGCTCTGCCTTCCATTCTGGAAGCTTCCACTTCCTTCCCCAGCTACCTGCTAATTCACTCAGATGTCTTAACTTTCTTTACCACACAGAGATTCCCGATCAGCTCTGCCCACGCCATGTGTGGGCGTGCATCTGCCTAGTGTCCCACTTTGCCCGTGCCCAGCTCAGGTCTGCCCTCACGAGTCCTCGGTGATCCCCTGACAAATTAACAAAGGTTAGCAAGGGACCCTGTGGGCATCCCTTGAAGGGAGGAGCGCGATGGGCAAAAGCAAGGACCAGAGGCGAGGTGAGCAACGGCTGCTGTTATCGCACGAAGCTCTTGGTTTTGTTTTGCCTCTTTTGGCACAGGCCTGGGCTTTTCAGAAGGACGAATGAGCAATGTCTGCCGGTTACTCATGGTTCAGGCTTGTTAATTAATGTTCCTTATCGATCGTTCTGACTCGCTCTGACAGCCAGCCAGGAGTACCAGGAAGTTCTTTAGGTTAAAACAGATTTTTTTTTTTTCCTCTGCGAAGTCCCTATTCACTTTCGAGTAATCGTCAATGCCTAGAGATCCTGCACTGTGTCTCTGACGCATGCCCAGTGGACCCGTTCCCCTCCCTCAGCACTGGTCCCTGACGTGCTCCCCGTGGATCACAGGGGAGCAGGGAGGTGACTGCTCCAGTGGCCCAGAGCACAGTCTAGAAGTGACAGCTTACCTGCACACGGGAGCGATCCTAAATGTCCCTGAAGATCCATGCGGCAAAGGCGTGGACCCCAGTGTGATGCTGTTGACAACGGAGGCTTTTAGGTCATTGGATCATGCCCCTGATGGGGATTGTGTGATCTTTCTTCTTTTCTTCAAGAGCTGGGTCTTTCTTCTTCTCTTGAAAAAAAAAAATGTTTTTTAAGCCGGGCGTGGTGGTGCATGCCTTTAATCCCAGCACTCGGGAGGCAGAGGCAGGCGGATCGCTGTGAGTTCGAGGCCAGCCTGGTCTACAAAGTGAGTCCAGGACAGCCAAGGGTACACAGAGAAACCTTGTCTTAAAAAAAAAAAAAAAGAAAGAAAGAAAGAAAGAAAGAAAAAAGAAAAAGAAAAAGGAAAAGAAAAGAAAAAAGGGTTTTTAGATGTATTGTTTTATATGTTGAGTGTTTTGTCTACATGAATGCCTGTGTATCACGTGTGTGCCTGGTGTCCTTGAAGGTCCAAGAGTGTCAGGTCCCTTGAAACTAGAGTTACTCAAAACTGTGAGCCACTATGTGGGTGCTGGGAACTGAACTTGGGTCTCGGGTCCTCTGCAAGAGCAACAAGTGCCCCTAACCACTGAGCCATCCCTCTCCAGCCCCCTTCTCTCTTGAACAACTCTCTTACACGCTCCCCATCATGATGCGTGGCCACACCACAGGTCCTCTGACCATGGGCTGAAACGTCTAGAACCATGAGCTAGAGCAATGCTTTTCTGTTTAGAAGTTGGCTGTTTGGGCCAAAGAGAGATTTCAGCAGGTAAGGGTGCTTGCTGCCAAGCTTGACGGCTGGACTTCAACCACTAGCACCCGTCTGGTGGGAGGAGACTGCCAACTGCAATTGTCTCCCACCTCCACACACAACGAATAAAGAAGCGGGGCAACGCTGGTTATCTCGGACCTTTGTCACAGTGACAAAAGCTGACACCACATATTTCCATCCCCAACTCAGCAGGGCCTGGCAGTTTTATCTTTGGCTGTCCCCCGTGGCTGTCCCCTCATGGGTGTCCCCTGTGGCCGGCTGTGTTTCTCAGACATCTAGCAGCAGCCACTCTCGGGCACCACCCCGAGAATTCCTCCTTCCTACACACTTGTTTCAGTCTCCAACCCACATAGTACTTTCAGGTGACTTTCCTGAGAAGGACGACAAACCTGACATGCACGCCTGGCTCCAGGCTTCCTCCACTGTCTCCCCACTACAGTCCTGCCTGTCCACTGTACTTTAGCCCTTTTCTCTGCCTAAGGACTTCACACTGAAACTGCCTGGGGCCTCTGCCCTAAAATTGTCTTCCCAGCTAAGTGGTGGCACACTCCTTATCCCAACACTCGGGAGGCAGAGGCAGGCGGATCACTGTGAGTTCAGGGCCAGCCTGGTCTACATAGCAAGTTCTAGGATGGCCAAGGCTACACAGAGAAACCCTGTCTTGTAAAACAAAAAGACAAAAACTAACTCTTCCCTGAGCCCTAGGGACTCTATCACACATGCATTTACATATACTTTTATTGTCTGTCTGTCTCCCTCACAAGAGTCCTTTTAATTTTTGTTTTGTTTTCAAGACAGGGTTTCTCTGTGTAGACTTGGCTGTTCTGAACTCATTTTGTAGGTCAGGCTGGCCTCAAACTCACAGTGATCCAACTGCCTCTGCCTCTCGAGTGCTGGGATTAAAGGCATGCACCACCATGCCTGACCCCCTTTTAATTTTTTAAATATTTACTTATTACGTGATTGTGCACGTGTGTGTGTGTATGTGTGTGCACGTGCGTGTGTGCACTTCTCCTCGCCATCCCTCCTCCTCATCTCCACTCTCCCTCCTACCCTCCCTTACTGGTTCCAGCTCTGCTGGTTCTGCCCCCACATCCTACGCCACCTCCTCCACCCATCACTCCTGCCTGGTCACCCCACCCTGTTCACATTTCCGGACAACTCATCATCAGCTCCCAACTTCACAGCTTCGAACACAGACCTGGATCTGCACCCACAGGGCTCATGGACCTTGGGAACCTCCCACTGGCCCTTCTGTGCCCCCCCCACCCCCGTGAAGTCCAGCTTCTCTATGCACGGTCCCAACCCTACCTGTTCTCCAGTCTGGCTATGGGACCTGCAGTCTACTCTTGAGGCAGCTTCAATGCCCCAGCCTTCTGCTGGGCAATGGCTGCCACACCCTAGCTGGACCATCAAGGACCACAGCTACACTTAGCCAAACTTCAAGCTTTGCTGAGGCTGGAAGACATGGCCTGGAAAGGCACTGGTGAAGCTGTCTCTAGGAAGAGGGCTCTGAGGCAAGCCTTAAACACAGCCAGGCCTCTGCACGATGCATCTACACCGTCCTGGGTCCTGGTACTGCGCTAGGGTTAGGAGACTTGTGAGCTGGGAGGGGCGCGGATCTGTAATCAGCTTGAAATAGAAGGTTTATAAGATGTTTGCTTTATTCAGAAGCAGAGTCTCGAATAGCCAGGCTTCCCTCAGACTTGCCACTCAGCTGAGGATAACCTGGGACCCCAGCTCCCGGGAGCTGCACCACACTTGGCTCTTGGGGTCCTAGAGATTGAATCAGAGCTTCCTGTATGTTAGGCAAGCACTCTACCAATGGAGCAACGGCACTATCCCACACCCCAAAACAAGGCCTGCTCTAGGAAGCTGGCTATAGGGACAGGCCCAGGCCACCAGCACCCCACAGTGCCCAGGCAGCTGCCTGTGCTCCCTGCTGGCAGTCTTCCAACTGTCTCTGCCTGACATGCATCTGACTTGTGCCTCTCCTGAGCATCTCACCAGCCAGGCTTGGGTGTCAGCCACTCCCTGGGGCCTATGGGCATGCCAGGACATCAGCGAGAGGGACAGAGTCTTCTCTGAGGCCTGAGCCCCTGGACCTGCCATTTTGCATTTATGATAGCAGCAGTTAATGACACTGTCACTTCAGGTCAGGTGTGGGGAGATTCAGGAAGAGAACTCTGTGCCCCACTGAGTCCCGCCCTGTCCTTCACTCATCCTGCTCTGTGGGTCAAGGCCTCCGTCTTGCTCACCAGGGAATATCCCAGGCCACTAAGATTGCCTATGGATTGCCCCAGGGAAAAGAACAGAGCCACGGAGGACAGGAATTCCCTGTGCTCTGACTCCATGGCTCCAGGTGATCCTGTATTTTGTATCTCAGCCTCCCCAAAGCCTCTTGGCTGCCTTGATCCACTGAGCTTTCATGGAGTTTGTCCCACATGTGTCCACAATTGGGAAGCCAACCCCTGGCAAAGGCCTTCCTGCCCCTGGCCCACGTGCTGTGCTGCCAGCTGTGATTCCTTTATTCTGGGTCTTAAGACATGCTGGATCCAAGAGTCAAATCCAAATACCCAACGGTGCTGCATCAACCCAGCGTTCATTCTTCTGTTATAACACTGTGTGTGTATGGGGGGGCGGGAGTTAGGAGGAGCCACCTGCTGCTTCCTTTGCTGTTGGGTCCTGCCTGCCATGTTTTACAAGGCTAGGTGGTGGTTACAGGGGCCAGCACCATCAGGGTGAGAGCAGGAACAGCACATCTGTTGATGGGGTTGACTTCTGCAAGCACCTACCAGTGAGCGTCCCCTCCTTTGCTCACGGGGTTCTCCCTGCACCTCCCTGTCTCCTGAAGCATAGAATCTCCTGTCTGCCTTCCTTTCTATTGTCTCCCCACCCCCTCCCCCATCATGAGATTTTTTTTTTTTTGCTTTTTTTCTTCTTTAACCCTCTCTTAACATATTAATATCAAATAAATTTTATATTCCTTTTCTCCTGTTAATGTGCCTTTCTGAGTCTGGCTTGCAGGCACTAGTCACTGGACCTAAGGAAGCAGAGGAAGTTTTTCTCCCTAGGCAGGTGCTGCGTTACCTTTGGCTTTGAAGCCTCCTGGAGAAGGAACGCCTCCCGACACCTTGAAGGCTTGAAGGGTTTCAGTTTGGGGATTCGGGGGGACGCTGAGGTGGACTGTCCTTTTGGGTAAGAGGTCTATTAACAACACAGACAGACAGCAGTCTAATGGAGGCTCTGACAAGAGTTCACGCCCTTAAGGCAGAGGAGGGATAGTAGGAAGGAGGGGGTTTTGTGCCAAGGGTTGGTGAGCAGTCCACAGCACTGGCCTGCTGCCAGAGTCCTGAGGGTGGGCGAGGGGCGGGCTCCACGCCAGGGAAGAGATGAGGGTGTGGAAGAGGAGGAACGGAATCAAGGTGTCCTTGTTCCTGTCTCAAAAAACCAAACCAAAACAAAAAACCAAAACAAAACAAAAAACCAAACCAAAACAAAGAAACCAAACCAAACCCAAAAAACCAAACCAAACCAAACCAACCAACCAACAAACAAACAAAAAAACCAAACTAAGATAAAAACAAAAACCCAGCAACCTTCCCCCTCCTCGTTCACCATCCCCCCCCCCCCACAGAAAAAAGGTATCCTTGTTATATGAATGGGGAATGTGTCAGCACCGGAAGCTCTCATAATCTGAGGCCAGAAAATGTCCTTGCGGGAAGCCAGTGTTCCTGGAATCTGGGCCGCTGGGGAGTCTGTTGGAGGTTCAGACTCTCAATAAGGGGATTGTCCGCTGCCTTTACAGTGGCTGTAAGAAAGGCCACTGCAGAGAGTGAATGAATGAATGAATGAATGAATGAATGAAGGCCACCTCAGTGGGTGTGGGCCAAGCCACAGTCTGGTCTGATTCTAATAAGGTCACGTGCCTGTGTCAGCTCCACTCTCTCTCCTAGCTTCCACACCTTGGTCTGCTTGTGTGGATCTCATCCTAGGCTTAAGATTGTGAGAATTTGGGGTCGGGTTGGGGGCTGGTCTTCCCAGCATGTACTAGTGTCTAGCAAGCTGCATTGCTGGGCTGGTCCCACCTTCATGGAGGGCAAGGCCACTTCTACCTGCTCATCACTACAGCCCCTACCCCTGGAAGTAGTACAGGCACCTCGGACACTCCCTGAAAAGGCGAGCGTCTGTTAGCGGACTGCTTCATGCCTGCTGTGAGCTTTAGTTGTCAGCATGGCACAAGCTAGAATGTCCTAGGAAAGGAGTCCCAGTGAGAGACTGTCTAGATCAGGTTGGCCTATGGGCATGTCTTGTGCGGGGGTGGGGGGGGGTGGGTGGGGGAGGGAGGCAGGGGAGGGCAACTACGGGACCACTGTGGGTGGCGCCATCCCCTCAGTTTGGGCCCTGGATTATATAGGAATGGAAAAAACAAACTGAATACTAAGCATACACGAATACATTTCTCTTTGAACTTATTTTTAAAAATTCTTTCTAGAGTTACCTATTTTATGTATGTGAGTATTTTGCCTGCATGTGTGTGCATGTACCACATGGGTGCCTGGGACCCCCAGAGGTCAGAAGGCGGCACCGGATACCCTGGAAATGGAGTCACGAATGGTGGAGAGCCACCATGTAGGTGCCGGAAGTGGAGCGCTGGTCCTCTCCAAGAGCAGCAAATGTTCTTAACTGCTGAGCCATCACTCCAGTCCCTGTCTCTGCTCTTGGCAACTGATGCAGTTACCTGGTGTAAGTTCCTGCTGCCATGGCAACCTAGCTTGTGACCTAGCTTCTCTCAGTTGCTGTGTCAGAATGTTTTATCATAGCAACAGAGAGGAAGCTAAGACACCCTCCCATAGGCTCTCACGGGCCTTTAGCTGGGTCCTCTTCTCTTAGGACCTGGATGCCAGCGAGTGCTTGCTGTTCCCTTCACCCAGGAAGACACAGGCCGGCACGCTGGCTTCCGTTCCTCCCTGACATCCTCATCTTGGTCCCAAGCGGATTCTGATTCCCGCCTGTGCCCGTGACACTCAGCCAGTACGTCCCCGCAGACGAGCTGATGCTGGGGGTGACAAGAGCGAGGATGCTGACGGTGACGACTGTGATGATACCTGCCTCACACTGTGACCATCCCCAGGCCTGTCCCAACAGAGCCACTTCTTCTTCCTCCCCCCCACCCCCCCCACCCCCATTCACATCTTCTCCCATCCGGGACTCAGTAAGGCTGTGATCAGTGATGCCAGAGCCTATGGCAGCAGCCGGGCAGAGAGACTCCTCCAGGGGAAAAAGTGACTACACTTGTTTTGTCAGCGTACAGATATTGATTGAGGTTGGGAAATCAATCTTACCCATTGATTGCCTCTAGAAGTAGATGTTGTTGGGAGTGCTGGAGAAAATACCAACAAGTCTAGGCAGCCGTTCAAACGGACCCCACGCAGATGACATCATCGAGATTAATGAGCATGCGGTCTCATCTGTGCGCACTTATTCTAATTGGAGAGTAGAGTGGCCAAATTTCTTTTCTTTTATTCTTTTTCTTTCTTTCTTTTTTTTTTTTTTATAAACAGATCTTGCCTCAGGTTTATTTGTAAAAACAGCATAGGACACTGGTCATCTGCAAATAGTGGGTGGGTGGGTGTGTCACATAGACAGAAGCCTTTTCTATGGGGCCTTCACAGGGGCCTGGGCAGCTTTGGGAGCCTGAGCTGGGGCTGCAGCCTGGGCCTTAGCTGCGGCTTTCGCCTTGGTTTGAACCGTGGGCTGTGGTTGGTACAGCCTACTGCCCTTGCTCATGTAGCTTCGAGTCTTCTTCCCAAGCTTGGGATGAGCGATGAAAGCAAGCCCGCTGAGTTTGTGCCTGGGGCCCTTTGGCATCTTGGGCTTAGGCTTCACAACGGCTTTAATGGCCTCTGCAACGGCACTCATTGCCTTTGGGTTGTTTGCCTGCATCTTCTTCAGGCCTTTCTTGTGCTTCTTGGCAAAGCAGATGTTCCTCAGGAACTTGGGGTCAACCCCCTTAAGAGATTCGTATCCTTGTGACTGGGGTTTTTTGAGGCCATTTCTGTGCCATTTGTGGGACTGGTTGTGTTTGGTGTGGTTCTTGGACTTGGCCATGTCTGCACGGTAGCCCGCGGCTCCCACAGCGCCTGGGACCGGAAGAGGAAACCTCTATTCGTATTGCTGTACCTAGGATATGCAAGGGTCTTAGCTTGCTAGACCATAACCAGAAGCAACTTGGGAGAAAAGGGGGTTTATTTAGCTTACACGTCCTGTGTCACAGCCCACTGAGCGAAGTCAAGGCAGGACCCTGGAGGCAGAAACAGAAGCAGAGACCATAGAGGAATGCTGCTGCCTCGTCTGCTCCTCGCGGCTTGCTCCGTTGGATTTCTTATAGAACCCAGGGCCACCTGCTCAGGAATGTCACAACCCCACTGGGCTGTGCCCTCCCACACCATCAACCAAGAAACCGTCCCACAGACTTGACTGCAGGCCAACCTGACGGAGGTGTCCTCTCGGTTGAGGTGTCCCTCTTCCTAGATGACTCTAGCCTGTGCCTGACCGACAAAAACCCAACCAGCATATTGGGGTGGAGTGGCAAGCGAGAGGTCCATAAGGGGGAACGCACCCAGGTTTTAATTAACATCACGACTTGCATTTGTTCGGAGACCTCTGCTGAAAAGGCTCAAGGATGTGGTTAAGCTTGGTATGTGCAGGAGGCTCATGTACCATGTTAGCAAAGGGTAGATTGCTGGATGGTGAGACGACCGGAGAAATGAGCATGGAAAGGGAAATGGATGGAGGGAGTGGCGCAGACCCAGCTCAGGTGCAGGCTGGAGGGAACGCTTGCTTCACCTCCAAGGCTGGGGAGAACGGAAAGTGTACTCAGGCAGGAAGAGGAAGGGCTGGAGGTTTTTCCTGTATGTTTTTTTTTTTTTCCAATATCTCAAAATAGTACCTTTGCCCAGGTGGCATGTTTTAGGGGGCTCACACTGATTCCTACAAATATATATATTCTATATTAGGTTTTTAGAGACAGGGTTTCTCTGTGTAACAGTCCTGGCTATCCTGGACTTGCTTTTGTAGACCAGGCTGGCCTCGAACTCCTGAGCGCTGGGATTAAAGGTGTGCACTGCCACCACCCAGCTTGCCTCTTTTTCTTTACACATTTAATTATATATCTAAGTAAGGATATAAATAGAACCTTATGAGCCCATACAGTGTTGCTCGTATGTCACTGTGATTATGACTGACTATTGGTATTGGGTTAACAGTTGGGGCTCAGCCTGGAGAAGACTGACCGCGCCCCCTCCCCAACATAGAGATCATTGGTTACCTATAAATCTTTATACAGGATGAGGCATTATGGAGGTTCCCCCCTCCCCCATCCATGCTGGCATGTCAACTGGTATTTTCATGGCTTTTAAATTTATAAATAAACTAGGCAGCTGTCATTTGGAAGCTGGCAACTCATCCCAGAGGAAAGACATCTGACTTTGCCCAGGTAGCACACACCTTAAACCTTAGCACTTGGGAAGTAGAGACAGGCGGCTCTCTCTAAACTTGAGGCCAGTCTTGTCTATACAGCAGGTCGCAGGGCTGTACAGTGCAACACTATCTCATAAAAAGAATGTCCTGTTCCTTAAGAAGCTCTCTCTCTTAGGCTTGGTATGGTGGCGCACGCCTTTAATCCCAGCACTCGGGAGGCAGAGGCAGGCGGATCTCTGAGTTCGAGGCCAGCCTGGTCTACAAAGAGAGTCCAGGACAGCCAAGGCTACACAGAGAAACCTTGTCTCAAAAACAAACAGACAGACAGACAAACAAACAAACTCTCTTTTGCAATCTTGTGGCTATAGAGCCTGCCTTTCCTGACACTTCCGATTTCAACCCGCTCAGGCGTCTGTCTTCCCTGCTTTGAGTCTCCAGACAGCAGGTTCAGCTTGGCTAGCACCTCCCCTACCGAACACACATCACACTGGGCGAAGGGTGGATGGAGCTTTGGGCTGTCAGCCTACACCCACTCTGGCCATCTCCATCTTCTCAGCAGCCTCATGGCTCATCAGTTTCAGCACTGGGCTTGGAACAGCGGTGGCTCGGTGCATAAAGGCCCTTGTCCCCAAGCCCAATGACCTGAGTTTGACCCCTGCAACCCACCTGGTGGAAGGAGAGAAGGGCACCAGAACTATCAAGGCAGGAAAACAGGATTTTCTCATTTCCTAAGCAGGTGAGGCCAGGGCCATGAAGGAGCGCCACGAAGGAGCGCCACGAAGGAACGCCACCAAAGAACGCCACGCAGCTACACACAGTGGTTTTTCCTTCTGCTTTGTAATATTTGGAACAATGATTAGAAGGCAAGAGGGACTTCTAAGGAGTGACTTGGAGGGGAGGAAGCGGTTTGCAAATGTTGGCATTTGACTCCAGCCCCAGGCACTTCTCCACCTGGCTTCCAAATGTCCCTGCCCCTTCCAGGTTCCAGTCACCGCCCACTACCCACAGCCCACAGCTCACAGCTCACAGCCCACAGCCCACAGCTCACACAGCTCACAGCCCACACCTCACAGCCCACAGCTCACACAGCCCACAGCTCACAGCCCACAGCCCACAGCTCACAGCCCACAGGTCACAGCTCACACAGCCCACAGCTCACAGCTCACAGCTCACAGCTCCCACAGCTCCCAGCTCACAGCTCCCACAGCTCACAGCTCCCACAGCTCACAGCCCACAGCTCACAGCTCACAGCTCACAGCTCACAGCTCCCACAGCTCACAGCCCACAGCTCACAGCTCACAGCTCACAGCCCACAGCCCACAGCTCACAGCCCACAGCTCACAGCTCACAGCTCACAGCTTGAGGCATGGTGGTGGGACGCCCCATGGGAACAGGGCTGAGACTTCCTGCCTCCCATCCTGGAGGAACAGCAAGAAGAGATAGAACAAGAAATGGAGCCAACTGAGAAAAGTCAAGGACCACCCCCCAGTGACTCACTCTAGGGGACATTTTACGTTAAATACACCATATTCACTAAAAAGGAGATCTTTCTGTGTCTTCACACCAAAGGTTTTCTATACCAAAGTTTTGTCTTTATTGAAAAAACAAAGAGGCTTGGTATTCTAACAAAGTTGGACACAGATGGCACCTCTTCCCAATTCATTTTGTTTTTATTTATTTAAGGTTCACTTGGAGCATCAGGAAGGGGGTGAGCTGAGTTTCCTCCTAACCCTGTTTCTTAGACTCTTTGTGGATGATGATGGTGGTAAATTTCCATACGATAAAATCAGTGAAATGCCTGCTAGTTAGTAAAAGGAAGGAAAAAAAAAAATCTATAACCTGGAACTACACGCGTGCAAAATGGAAACCAAACTAAATCAAACCAAACAGAAACTCTGGGAAGACAGCGCTTTGATAGATGATGTTTTAAAATTAATTCTTTCAGTGAGAAGAGAAATAAAGCAGTAGCAGCCAAGCACAAATTGAAATTCTTCCCAAAGCTCCTTTAAATATGTTGGAGAACTGGGAGGGTCACAGTGCTCACCCTCAGGTATGGGGGCATTAAATCACTCATACGCCACGTTCCTCACCCCTGAGCTCCAAGCTTGGGAGTTTCTCCCAAGGGAATAATTTGAATGATAATTGGATAATAATCTGAGCATAAAAAAAAAAGCCAGTTTGTACTTGTGCCCGCTTGGGTCTTTGTTGCTGCACTGCCTGTCGTATTGGAGAGAAAGAGATTGTATTTAGCAGGGGCTGGCCCGGTGATGGCAGGGAAGAAATGGTGAGGGACTCTGACTAAGGCTGTAGCTGCAGGTTAGAGAGGAAGGCTGAATCAATGGGGTACTTACAGGGCGCTGGAGAGGGAAGGAGGGACAGAGACCACTGGGTCAGGGTGGATGGTGTTACAAGTTAATAGGGAGGATCTAGGGGAGTCAGCTGGGGTCTGCCTGCCTGAAGAGAATTGGATGGAAAGGTATGGTAATTATCCAGGTAAAGGTGATACCACAATCTCCTGTAGACCCCCCTTTTAGTTGTTAGACTGGCAATTACATGTCAAGTGCATTTGGGGGGGGGCATTCGAACTGCAGTACCGTGTCTATGTACCGCTGTGTTGTGCTTCCCTATGTGGCGGAGGCAAATTCCATTTTAATTCCTTTCTGCTGGATGTGCTTTTACTTTTATAGTAGAATTGTCCCTGTGTTGATCTACCCAGACCTACTTGTGTGCGGGTGACACTTCAGCCCGAGTTCCAGAATCTCCTTGGGACTTAAGATTTCTTTCTTTCACGGCCAAGGCTACACAGAGAAACCCTGTCTCGAAAAACCAAAAAAAAAAAAAGATTTCTTTCTTTCTTTCTTTCTTCTTCTTCTTCTTCTTCTTGTTTTTTTTTTTTTTTTTCTCCGAGATGGGGTTTCTCTATGTAGTCTTGGCCATCCTGGACTCACTTTGTAGACCAGGCTGGCCTTGAACTCACAGTGATCCACCTGCCCCTGCCTCCCGAGTGCTGGGATTAAAGGCATGCGCCACCATGCCTGGCAAGATTCCTTTCTTTAAGAATAAAAAAATTCTTCTTTTAATTACACTTATCTGGGGACTGCACACAGGCCGCCATGCATGTGTGGAGGGAGAGGACGACTTGGAGGAGTCGGTTCTTTCCTTCTGGTGGGGGTCCTGGTGAACTCAGCTCTTCCCCCCACTGACCGTCTCACTGACGCAGAAGGGAACATGTGACCTTTAAGCCTCCACTTTCTCACCCACACACTGAAGGTGATGGAGGGACACAGCATGGGCCGTCACAGAGATGACTGAGGCATCATAAACTCTACAAACATTTCACCTTTTCCCAAGACAGAACTCTTAGTCTGCCTTTCGAAAGAACTTTGGGCTGGCTGGCCGCTCTGCTCACCTGTATTGTCACCATCTGCGATACTCTTACAATTTCATCCACCCAACGCCACCTCCTTCCTCATGTGCCTGCCCTTGTCAGTCAGCTGCCCTCTGAGGCTCCTAGGTAGAAATCACCAGAACATCTCTCTCCTCCTTAGTTAACCATACCCCACCTGAGTGGGCGTGGCTGGAGTGCGACAGACCTCTGCTGAATCCGGGCCCTGCTGCTTCCTGGATGTGTCACTGTGAGTGGTGATCTCCTCTCTCCAAACCCCAGACTCTTGGTCTGTAAGATGGGACAGTAGCAGCCTGCCACTTAGGGCTGTGCCTCTCAAGGCAGTTGAGGTAGCTTGCGTGAGAACTTAGCATCATTGTAGTCAAGGGGCTCTCCAGAGGGGAGCTGGGCAGGGGAGTCCCACTCTGGTCTAGCCTGTTGACAGCAAGGGTGGACTCTCCTGACTGCTCCCTACCATCAGCCCCTTCGAGGTCAAAGGTCAAAGTGTCTTCAAGATGACCTTGCTGTGACACTTTGGCAATGTCACTCTCTGTGCAGGACTGTAAGGCCTGGAGTTGTTCTACCAGAACTCTAGAAGCCCCTGTAAGTCTAGTCAATATAGCGTCTGGCTACCTGTGTGCCCGAACCTCCACCACAGCTCTACTTCAGCCTTGGTTACACGGTTCTTTGAAATGTGGTCACCGGAGCAGACTGGGTCCCACGCAGCTCAGATATCTCTTCTGTGTCTTGGCCTCCCTGTCCCTAGCATTCAGCGCCCTGAGCACAGTCGTCCCCTCCATGGTCCACTGCACCACACTCTGTGAGGTCCCATCTCCACTGTGATGGCTGTCCCTGTTGAGGTCAGTGCCCTTCACTCGGTCCTCCGCACCCTTCGCTGCCTCCAGCTGCCCCCACCCCCACCCCCCAGGCTTGCCACGCTTGTCTGTTTACTGTCTTGTTAATAGATAATGTTTTTCTGGGATTTGGATGAACACACATTTACTTACAGGTCAAAGGTCTGTGGAGTCATTTGTGACTTCAAATGCCCAAAACTAGCCATGTCTACCCCACCCCCCACCCCCCGCAGAAAAGACACATTCCTAGATGCCCTGTGAGCGTGGGTTAAGGAACAGTTGTGTCTTGAACGTCACATACCTGAGAGGGCAGACATCTTTCCTATTTGTGGAAAGGCAAGGGGACAATGGCAGCTGTACTTGTCCACGGCCCTCACTGGGGCAGGATGCTGGACTCTGCTGGGTGCCCCAAGCAACTCACATTTCTTTCCTAAGGCGTGTGAGCTTCAAGTGCCTTTGTTTAGCGCTGATGGAGAGGAAGTGGGCGGTTGACTTATTACTGCTACTAGCCCCAGCTCAGGAATGTCCTGTCTGTCGCTCAAAATGTGCCTCACATTCCCAGAACTATGTTGAGTCTGGAGAGGAGGTGAGTGAGTCAGAGTCCCCTGGCTTTCTACAGCTCAGCCCTGAAGCCGGCTGCCGAGGGCGGGTGGATGGAAAGAAAACCGTGTTCCTCACTTGGGGTGACTATGGCTTTTGGGGTTCAGAACTCAACCATCCTCGTCAGCCTGGTAAGGTGCTCTCCAAGCTGGGTAAGGCCCTCTGGCTTGCCTGTGAATCCCCAGCTGTTCAGATGTCTGCAGAGCTCCTGAGTTGCTGCCTAAGCTGTCTGACCTTGGCCGTGGCCCTGACTGCTTCACACAAATATGATGCCTCTGTCCTTACAGTCCTGCCATCGACTCCATCCTTGTCAGGGCCTTTGGACTTCGCTCTCATTCACCATTTCTTTTAGGCCTTCACGCAGCTTCCCTCATCCTCCAAACAGGAAGACCTGGAAACATTAACTCAAGGGCAAGGATCTGGCAACAGTCCCCGAAAGCCAAGCACAGACTCTGCAGGGTTTAATGGTGCTCCTGAGAGAAGCCACCTGCTCTTTCCCGCCCACCTCCGGGCACCCATCCACCAGGCTAATGAGCCATGAGACGGCCCAACCCACTCTGTAGAGATCTCTTCCCAGCCATGTCTGCACGGACCCATGCAGAGGGTCCCTCCTGGTGCCTGTAAGTGGTCATTGTTCTGTAACCCAAAGTACTGCTGGGCCGTGAGCACTCCCAGGGTTACCATCCACACTCTTATTTCCAAATATGCATTAACCCACCCGGAAGGAAACCCCCAATTTCCCAAGCGCTAATAAGAACCTTCCATGCACAAAAGGCCAGGGAGTGCCAATGGGATCCCTGGAGAGCGAGTCTCTGACACTCACCAAGCACAAATTAGCCAGTGTTAAGCAGCCCGGAAGGAGGAAGGCGGGCGCCATAGCGCCAAGTCCTGAGACTGTATCTTCCATCTGCCAACTTGCTATCATGGAAAGTCATCTCTGCCCTGTGACTCAGTGCCATGTCAGTGTGGTAGCGCCCTGATGAGCGCTCCCCATGCAACAGGCCTGGGGGTGAGCGCTCAGAGCTTCGAGCATTGGGCTGAAGCTAGCCAGGCCAGGAGCGTGTCTGGCTTCAGTCTTCGCAAATCGACAAGATTTGTCTACAGAGCCGTGACCAGGACCAAAGTGCTTCAACACCAAGATACTTAACATATGCCAAGGTCCTTCCATGGCATGCAATCGCTACCATGTGGCACCTCAGGGGGGTCCACCTGCTCACAGCTGGAGCCCTGCTGAATGCTGCGTCTGAGGGCTAAATCTATCTATCAAAAGTAAGCAAGAGCAGGGGTCAGAGTCACAGCGAGACACCACAGACCCAGGGAGGCACGGCCAAGGACATCTGTACCGACACATATGAGCTACGGAGGACAGGCATGGAAGAGCCTTGTGTTCCTGCTCTGCCTGTGCTGAGGATGGGGCCACTTCAAGAAACTGGCTCAGGGGCTGGGGAGATGGCAGCACAGTCAGTGAAGAGTGAGGAACCAACGGGTAAAGACACGGATATGGTGGCATGTGCTTGTAATCCCGAGTCTGGGGAGAGAGAGGCAGGAGGATCCCAGACTAGCTTACTCCATGGGTCCCAGATCCCACTGAAGGGCTCAATTCAAAAAACAAGGTGGATGGCGCCTAGGGAACCATGCTCCAGGTTTTCCCTGCTTCCACACATATGTACCCCCTACCCATGCGCGCGTGCACACACACACACACACACACACACGTTAACTGGGTGTGTGTATGAAGAAACTGGATCAGATTTTAGTGGTAGAATTCTGAGTTATATTTACCTCCGCGCGCGCGCGCGCGCGCGCGCGCGCGAGAGAGAGAGAGAGAGAGAGAGAGAGAGAGAGAGAGAGAGAGAGAGAGAGAGAGAGAGAAGAGGTGTGGGGGGGGAGGAGGGAGAGAGAGGAAGGAGGGGGAGTGGGGAGGAAGGGGAGGGGGAGGAGAACGGAGGAGATAGGTAGTGGGGAGGGGAGCCATGATGCTGTACACCTCAAATTCTTCTTCCCCGACTCAGGGCCGTCCCTGCCTCCACCTCAGAGAAGGCTGAGACCAAAGGCTGCCAGGAGGCAGGGCTGAAACCTTTGACTGCCTCCTTTGAGCTTGTGTCCCTGTCACTTCTGAAACACTGCTGAGGTCCACGCAGCCGCTCACCTCTGGCCTGGCTTCCTGTCTGCAGCCAGGACACATGCACAGCACCTGGCCCTTGAAGGGACCCACTGAAGAAGGCTAAGGCTCTGTAATTGCTGTAATTGTTTTACACTTCAGCCTGGTGACAATACTCCCTCCAGCTCTGGTCTGAGTCTTCAGGGGCATGGAACTTGTGCCAAGTTGGGAGGGACTGAAAGAGTCAGGGTGGGGTAAGTGCACCCCAAAGCACAGAGTCACAGGACAAAGTTGGGGGCCCAGAAAGGCATGCTTAGTCTCCTGTGTCCCCGGAGCACACCCCATTAAATAGCAAGTAGGAAAGATTGTGACTGTTGAATAGAGACACAGGAAGAAACACAGGCCTTTGCGCTGCTCTGGGCTAAGGAATCCGGCCTTTCATGAGGCACTGGGTGGGGAGTATGGTGCTGACTCAGCCCTGTGTGACCTCTCACCACACTGGAGGAGCCGACCGACAGCAGAAGAAGATCCTATGGCCTCCAGGGTATGTGGGGTGTGGAGGTGAAGCCAGCAGGTTGGCCACTGCGCGGCCAGGCCAATCGCCACCTGTCCCATGGCTTAACTTCTTTCCCTACAAAAGAGATGGGACAGTACCATTTTTAAAATCTTTTCAAGTTCTCCAACCATGACTCCTGGCACTGCACAGGGTTCATTTTCTACCTGTGTGAGCCTCGTGCCGCACACAGCAAGTGCCCTCCACTCTCTCAGGACTGGCCTGGGGTAGTTTGCTCGCATGGCAAAAGATAAAAATAAAAACGTTTAAGAATGAATGTGACCGGGGTGCTTGCTCTCTACTGAACTACATCTCCAGTGGGATCTATGTATTGAATTGTCATTTTCTTCTTTATTGTGTGTGTGTGTGTGTGTGTGTGTGTGTGTGTAATATTAGGAATCAAACCTAGGAAATTCACAGAATTTTAGATCTTGGGCCTAGAGGAGAAAGAAAAGCTGGTGACTATCCTTCTCTAGGTCAGGGTAGAATAAACCTGAGACACAGGAAATTCTGATGCCCTCTCTTCTCTCTTTTAAAACTATCATGGGAGCCGGGAGGGAGCAGGAGAGACGGCTCAGGGGTTAAGAGTGCTTGCTCTTGCAGAGGAGCTGGGTTTGGTCTCCAGAGGCCACACAGGGCTTACAGCCGTCCACACTCCCTTTAGTACATACATGCACGTAGGCGAAACACCCATACATATAAAATAAATCTAAAAAGAAATATAAATATTGATTATTGAGGAATGAATTAAGATCATGAGACTTAAGTTTTTTTGTTTTTTTTTTTAAAGAAAATAAGTCTTTTGGCCCTTCCAAGCCACCATAGAATCTGGAGAACATGACCCACATAAAGTGTCAAAAGAACCTCACGCCAAACTGTGACAACTTTTCATGAATTCAAAAGACTTGTTTAAAAAAAAAGAAAAAGCCAGGCAGTGATGGCTCACACCTTTAATCCCAGCACCCGGGAGGCAGAGGCAGGCGGATCATTGTAAGTTCGAGGCCAGTCTGATCTACAAAGAGAGTCCAGGACAGGCAAGGATACACAGGGAAACCCTGTCTCAAAAAACAAACAAAAACAAAATGTCCGGGCTGGAGAGATGGCTCAAAGGTTAAGAGCACCGACTGCTCTTCCAGAGGTCCTGAGTTCAATTCCCAGGAACCACATGGTGGCTCACAACCATCTATAATGTAATCTGCTGTCTTCCTCTGGCCTGCGGATGTACATGCAGGGAGACCACTGTATACATACATAATAAATAATTCAATCTTTAAAAATTTTTTCCTAAATTTATCTTTACTTTTCCCTAAAATTGGTCCTAAGTCCTATGAGGTGATAATTATTGCCTTTAGTAATTGAACCAATATATTTTAGTTTGTGTGTGTCTATGTGTGTGTGGTACATATGCATTTGTGCGTGTGTGCGTGCGGGTGTGTGTGTGTGTGTGTGTGTGTGCGCGCGCGCGTGCGTGCACACATGTATCTACCCATGAGCATCAAGAGACCAGAGGTGCATGCTGTGCTGCTGCCATCCCTGTGTCTCTGGGCCACACAGGGATAGGCTATAGACATGTTCAACCATGTGGGTTCTGGGGGTTTTCAGCTCAGCCTCGTGATGGCATAGCAGTCACTCTTACCCAGTGACATGTCTCCCCAGCCTCAAGTTAATACGTTTCCACTGGAAGCCGTCCAATTGCAGACACCTGGAAGCTATAGTGTCCACTGTTCGAGTTCCATATCTTGACTGCTGGTTTTGTGTCTTTGGCGACGCAATTTGATGAAGTTGAGACTGTCAGCATTTCTCCCCTGTCTCCTTCAACTTGGAGAGGGACCTTTGTTCAGGCCTGTTTTCCACTTTGTTCTGTTGGGATGAGATCCGCAGGCCATGACTGCTTAGGTCTCATGGAATAAAACTGTCTCTGCAGGCGCATCAGAAGCTAAGAGTTCAGAAGTCCGGTGTTTGAGATTCATGGGCAGGCCAGGAAAAGGGTGCCAGGACATCCTGGGGAGACACAACAGAAGAGTAGAGTCACACATCGGCAGAGGCTTTAAAGACTGTGCTGCTACCACCGAGGCTGAAGACAACTAACACAGGGTTGGGGAAGTAGCTCATCAGATAGGGTGCTTGCCTAGCATACATGAGGCCAAGGGTTCCATCCCCAGCATCATGTGATCATGTGTGAGGCACCATACCCATAATCCTGGCAACTCAGTAGGTAGAGGGGCACACAGTAGGTGGAGGGGCACACAGTAGGTGGAGGGGCACACAGTAGGTGGAGGAGCACACAGTAGGTGGAGGAGCACACAGTGGGTGGAGGGACATACAGTAGGTGGAGGCAGGAAGATCACAAGTTCGAGGTCATCTTCGGTGGCTTCTGGTCTCCACTGTTTCCAAGACAGTGGAGTTAGCAACAATCATGCCATTGCCCCTCTGGGATCCTCAGATGATTGGTCCTGGTACAAGACAGCACAGACTGGAGACAGCTACATCAAGATTAACATGAGAAAGAAGCTCAATTGGCAGAGAAAGACTGGACGCCCTTCCTTGCCTGGGCATCACACAACAAACAGAGAATGCTCCTGAAAATTCTCCTACGTACAAGCATGGGAGATGCTGGCACTGTGTGGATGTCTTATAAAAGGTTGCATGGCTCATGGTCCATGGCTTCTGGAGAGCATACTGTTCCTTCAGCTCAGTAGGCCACTTATTCTCGGGAGTGCTTTCTTTTTTATTTACTGATTTTTTTGTCTTTCATAATAAGCAGTCTCTGCCTATACTTCAAATCACGTGTTCCTGGTCCAGCCATTTTCCATGCACAAAGAAACTGCATTTCCAGCAGATGTCCCTGGGCTGTTCCAGCACATACCTCACAGACTCAGGTCTTTGTTTATATCAATCCCAGGACCCACACAGATACTTTATTCCTCTGGTGCCCAAATCCTTTATGTCAAAGGTAGTATTTGTGCAAAATCATCCTGCCTAGGGGCTGGAGAGATGGCTCAGTGGTTAAGAGCACTGTCTGCTCTTCCAGAGGTCCTGAGTTCAGTTCCCAGCAACCACATGGTGGCTCACAACCATCTGTATTGAGATCTCATGCCCTCTTCTGGCCTGCAGGTGTACACACAGATAGAGCAGTCATATAAGTAAAATAAATAAATAAATCTTTAAAAAAAAATCTTCCTGCCCACCATGGGCAGTCAGTCATTCCTGGGTACTTACAAATCAACACCTGTGCAGTGTAAGCCTGGGTACTTAGCTGCTACACTGCTCTTTAGGGAATAAGGTCAAGGAAAAGTTCAAATGTTCCCTAAAGACACAGTTTTTTTCTCTAAACCTTTTCTTTTATTTTTGAGATTATAATATGAATGCATCATTTTTCCTTTCCGTTTCCTCCCTGCAAAGCCTTTCGTATATCCCTTGTTCGCTTTCAGATTCACTGTCTCTCTCTCTCTCTCCCACCCTTAGCATTTCTTAGTGTGGAGCTGAGGCCCTGTGCATTCTCCTCGCCTGCTTTGGCTTGTCCACCACTGTCCTCGTCAGCTCGCGCGTGGTTAGGCACTCGTGTCGATGAGACTTCGTGGGTGCAGCTTCTGACATTACAGAGCGACCTGGCCTCACGGAAACTCGAGCATCCTCTGCGCTTAGGATCTTCCCGCGCCCTCTTCTGAAATGTCCCCGTTTAGGTACAGGAGGTGTTCTGTGGCGGTCTTCAAATGCTTTCGATCTGTGGTTGAATCTGCAAACAGGGACCCTCTGGACATAGAAGGTTGACTGTTTCCTCCTGTACTCCGGAAAGTTGGTGGCAATTCACATATCTTGGGAGGAAGATGGAGAAAAGACAGCTCCCCTGCAGCCCTCTTGGGGGCTTCAGGGGTTTTCTGTAATTTTACAGCAAGAGTAGAGCCTCCTGGGCAGACAGCAGACCAAGAGCATGCTCCTCAGAGCTGTGACTGGCAAAGCTCTCAGGGCTAGTCGAGAGGGACGGAGCTGAATCGCTTTTCTCCCATTTCCCCCTTATCTATGCAGTTCCAAAAGAGGGCGGAAACTGTCTGTTCATCAGTTTTCCCAAGTGTAGAGTCATAAAAGTTATCTGAACCCACTTTGTAGAACTATTACCATAGAAACAGAAGCCTGGGCGAGGCTTGAAAGATACTCTACTCCAGCTGGTACTTCTGTTACCAGTTAAAATCGCTGGCCTCAGGGATGCCTGCGCTGTGTGACGCTCCAGCCTCAGGCCATGGGCTGATTAAAATCTACCATCGGGCCCTCAGCAATCACATCTGGGGCTTCAGTGGGCTGAAGAGCCAGGAAACGGCCCAGACAGGAACTTCCTGCGGCAGGGCTGACCTGGGAAGCAGCTGCCTCTGTCTCTCCTAGCCCACCACAGAAGGTTTGATTTTATTACGTATGCATCTTCTTCCTTCTCTTGGTAACTAATCAGTAGCTACTCAAGGAATCATGGGGGAAGGTTCTAGAAGCTTCTCCTTGTAAAGTCTGGCTCTGGGGTTGAATGGAACTTAGTTTTCTGATTCAGACCCTGTTCTGAGGACCCAGCTTAACCCAGCAGTACTGAGGTGACCTTTAGCCTCTGCACGCTCTTGTGGGAACCTCCCAGGGTATACACGCCTGAACCTGCATATAGAACATTTAGCTACGTGATGTGGTCTCTTCTCAGATTTTCTTCTTTTTCCTTAAACCCCTTTTTATTTATTTATTTATTTATTTATTTATTTATTTTATTTTTTATTTTTCTTAAAACCCTTTTTAAGGATGGGCCTGGTGGCACACACCTTTAATCCCAGCACTTGGGAGGCAGAAGCAGGTGGGTCACAATGAGTTCTAGGCCAGCCAGGGCTTTACTGTGAGATCCTGCCTCTGAAAACCAATGAATGAATGAACGAACAAGCGAACAAACAAACACTCTCTTTAGTAAAAACTAAGACACAGGCTGGGGCAGTCAGTTGGTAGTGTTTGCCTAACATGTACAATGTCCCTGGCCCCATCTGCCGTACCATAAAAACAAGAGAAGGTGGCACAATTGGGAGGTAGAGGCAGGAAGAGCAGATGTTCACATCATCACCACCATCACACACACACACACATGCACACACATACGTTGACACACACGCGCACACGCACGCACAGACACTAGTGCAGGCCTTCACGGGGTAAGGGCATGATGACACATGAGGAGCTCATGAGGAGCTGCTTTCTCCTCAAAAGCCGAAGATGAAACTGGCTTCTTCTGGAACCTGCTGAGGGGCCTTTGAGAGGTTGCTTCAGTTAACATAATTTCTATCTGTTTTAAGGTGTGTGTGTGTGCGTGCAGTGCCTGAACAGGGTGTGGGCTTCCCTGGAGCTGTACGTACAGGCAGTTGTGGGCTGTTTCACCTTGGTACTGGGAACCTAACTTGAGTCCTCTGCAAATGCAGTCCACACCGTCCACCACCAGGCCATCTGTCCCCGGCCAATTCCAATTGTTTGTTTGTTTATGCTCTATAATAATAATAATTTAAAAGTATAATATAAGATGGGTGGTGCGGAGGCAGAGGCAGGCGGATCGATGTGAGTTCGAGGCCAGCCTGGTCTACAAAGTGAGTCCAGGACGGCCAAGGCTACACAGAGAAACCCTGTCTCGGAAAACCAAAAAAAAAAAAAAAAAAAAAGATGGGTGGTGCACACTTTCATCCCAGCACCCAGGAGGCTGAGGTAGGTAAATCTAGGAGTTTGGTGCCAGCCTGACGCATGTAGATGTTCTACGCCAGCCAGGGGGACATAGTGAGACCCTGTCTCAGTGTAATATACGGCAATATAATCGATACATGCGCCAGCGCCCGGGAGTGTATCACGACAATCAAGCATCTAGGATGCACATGGTTGGCTGCTGCACTTACACATGACTGCTGGTCCCCCAGATCAGAGGACTGCGTAGCCACATTATAATCTTAATCTACACTCATCCTCGAGGGAAATGTTTTTGTGCTGTGCTTTTCTATCCAGCCCCGCAGCATCTTGGGTAGTCCCCGGCCACTCTTTTGTGACGCGGCTGACCAGGGCCTATGGGCGCTGAGCAGCGCTCTTCCTCAGCTGCTTTGGAATTAATTGTACCCGTCTGTAGAAGGCGTCCTGGGATTCACCACAGGGTGGGATCAGGTCCCCAGTGTCAGTGGTGTCAGGATGAAGGTGGGCACAGCGGGGGAGCCAGCTGTCAACCATATGGTCCCCAGGCTTGTGACCTGTGACGGCATGTTGCGGTTTTCATTGAGGTCCTAAGATGGAAGCACAATCAAGAAAACTGGGACTAGCAGGCTGGGGAGATGGTTGGGTGGCTGCTCTCGCAGAGGACCCAGGTTCGGTTCCTAGTACCCACAACTGACTGTAACCACTGTCTGTAACTCAAGTTTTAGGAGCTTCTCGCCTTCTTTTGACTTCCATGGGCACCAGGCACACATATGGCGTACCACACACATGCAGACAAAACATCTGTACAGATAAAATAAAACTTAAAAATCTTAACCCAGGTGGCGACGGCGGTGGCGCACGCCTTTAGTCCCAGCGCTCGGGAGGCAGAGGTAGGCAGAATTCTGTGAGTTCCAGGCCAGCCTGGTCTATAAAGTGAATTCCAGAACAGCCAGGGCTACACAGAGAGACCCTGTCTAAAACAAATGAACATCTTAAGGAAAAACCCAGTGTGACTGGACGTGTTAGTGCAGTCAGGGAGGACGGTAAGTCCAGGCTCCCAGACTTGTCTCCCCGTAGACAGCATCTCTAGGGGGAGCCATCACCATCCTGTGCAGATGACCAACCGGGGCAGAAGCTTTTGCACAGGGACAAGTCTTGAGAGTCCCTGAAACAGCACAAGTCCAACTTGCCCCCTAGAAGAAAGAAAGCAAGGAAGAAAGTCAGCTCTCTCTCTCTCAGACCAGCAGCACCTGGGGCATAGCTAACTAGATCACAGGCCCAGAGACAGGGGCTCTGAGGTTTCTTGGTGGTCCAGCACCGGAAGTAGAGGGAGTAAGTCTCCTGGAGGCTCAGAAAACCTCTGTGTGCCCAGGCTTGTGCTGTCTTGACGTTGGTTCCAGGCTCTTCTCTCTCTGCCCCAGCAGACCTGTACATGCTCAGTCACAAGCCTTTCAAACTTGTTTCAGCATAGGGAAATTGATCTCTTGTGACCACCTTTCTTGCCACCTCAGGTGTGTGGAGGAGGGTCCTTTAGCCACCATATCCAGAAGTTTAGGGCCAGAGGGTTTAGAGTTTGGCTGGCTTCTCTCTCTCTCTCTCTCTCTCTCTCTCTCTCTCTCTCTCTCTCTCTCTCTCTGTTTTTCCTTCCAGGATAGGGTCTCTCTGTGTAGCCCTGGCTGTCCTGGATTTTGCTCTGTAGACCAGGCTGGCCTCGAACTCACAGCGATCCGCCTGCCTCTGCCTCCCGAGTGCTGGGATTAAAGGGATGCGCCACCATCTAGCTTGGCTTGCTTTTCCAATTTTGAGATATTTGTACATCTACAATGATATCTAGGTCTAAATGTCAAATCTGCTTTCTGTTTCCTACACACATTACACATATACACACCCTGAAGTAATTTCTCAAAAACACTAAATACTTTTTAAATATGTGTATGTCAGAGGGCAACTTACAGGAGATGATTCTTCCCTTCCATGATGGAACTCAGGTCACCAGGCTTGGCGGCAAGTGCATTAACGCTGACCCTGAATCACTGTACACATTTTAAATAATTTTGTCCACTTGACTGCATCCTGTCATGTGAGGACAAGTGTGGAATTTCCCACTTGTGGTGTCACCTCATTTTGGAGCAGTTTGCACTCTGTGCTTAGTGAGGCTTATGCTGTTTCTATGGAAGCAAACAGCGTGGGAATGACCCTCCTGTGCCAGCTGTGCCAACTTAGTCTGGTTAATTAACTGTTTTTGTGCCTCAGTTTCCTCATCTGTAAGATGAGGCAGCAATCACGGAGGCTTTCTCATAATACTGCTTAAAGCATCAACAGTGAAGCCAGGCGCTGTGGCACACATCTTTAATCTAGCACTCGGGAGGCAGCGGCAGGTGGATTTTTGTGAGTTTCAGTAAGAGCTGCAGAAAAGACTCAGTGGGAAGGAGTACTTGCTATACAAGTGTGAGGACTTGAGTTCGAATCCCAGGTGTGGCCAAGCATGCCTGTAACCCTGGTGCTGTGGGGGTCTGGAGACTGGGGGATTGCTGGGGCTTGCAGACAATCAGCTTAGTTCCAGAGTCAGTGGAGTCAGTGAGAGAGCCTGTCTCAAGGGAAGAAGATGGCAAGCGAAAAAACATGACACCTGACATCCAGTGGTCTCTATAAGTAGCCACGTGAATGCACGCATACACACACACACACACACACACACACACACACACACAAAACAAATAAATAGTAAACATGCTCACATAAAAGCGCTAGAACAGGGCCTGGCACCTCATGTATCCAAAGGTCATCCATCCAAGCAGAGAGGACCTCATGGATGTGGGGTCACACTGTTTTGAGTCAGGACTTTCCATTTTTGGAAAAAAGAAAACTCTTCATTGTGTTCTGCCAAAATCCACCTCTTCACAACTCCCCCACATAGGTCCTGACTCTGCCAGGAGGCAAATGTCACAAAAAAACAAAAACAAAAACAAAAACAAAAACAAAAAAGCCTCGTGAGAGATACAGGAGTGTAAATAATCAGGACAGAACTGGGTTGAGGGACGGCAGTCTCCTGCAGTGGCCATTTAGCCGGGGTTCCCACCGCGCTCCAGACCTAAGAGCAGGCGGAAGGCAACCGTCTTCAGTCCTCTGCTCTCACTAACAACGTGACTTCTTTCTTTCGTCTGTCTAGCACATCGTTTCCCTCTTTAGACCCGGGGAAAGCCACTCCACTTGTGCAAAGGTGACAGTCACAAGGGCTGCGGCCATGACCTCATTGTCCTTAGTACGTGCCTGTAATCACCACGCATCCAGGGAGTGGGCCAGTGGGGCAGCCGCATGCGTCAGGCTCCTGTTTACAGAGCCTTCTAGGCGTCAGGTGTAGAATCACAGACCCGTGAGTGCCTTTCCTGCCTTCCCCATTTGCAGCTGGCACGTGCGCTGTGATGGGAGGAACGCAGGCGTCTCTGTAAAGATAGAGAGCCTGCCTCTCTGGTGACTCTCGCTTTAACAGCTCAAATATAAGACATGTGAATCAATGAAAATGCGGGCTATTGTGTCAGCAGCTTCAGGGCTGGACCATGGTGAACCTTCTTGGGGTGGGTGGGGGGCAGGCACTAAAACTGTCAGGGTTACAAACTGAGCGTGAGCTGGCTTTGGCTTCTTCAGGGTAAGCTGCTCACCCAGGCAGGAGCAGAGGCAGTGCCTAGCTTCCGTGCCTGCAATGGGCCGCTGCTTCTGTGGCTGCTGGTACGGAGGGATCATGGCTGTGGGCCTGATGGATCTGGAGGACACTGGGGGAAACCTTAGCCATCTTTCTGGTGGTCAAGAACTTACAGGGGTTTGCAGCCCCTGACCTTCCTGGGTCTGTGTGTGTGCAACAGGGTTTCCTCTCTAACCCTAGAGTGTCCTCCCTCAGCTCCCACTGTGTGGGGGACACAGAACAGTCAGCTAAGTTGCCCTCTTCCACCTTGGATGAGATACTACCTCCTCCACACTGAGGAGCAATCCGATTATAGCAACCCCCGCCCCTTTTACTCAGCGGGGAGAGGCGCATTCCAAGATACTGACGGATGCGTGAAACTGTAGATGGCACCAAATCCTCCTTACCTATAGTGTGTGTGTGTGTGTGTGTGTGCGCACACAGGCACGAATGAGAGGCTAAGGATGGGCTGAGTGCCTCTCACTGGAAGCTTGCCATCCCAGAGAGGCCAGTGAGGCCCTGCAGTCTACTTTGCTCCATTCCCCACTGCTGGGGTTACAGGCACTAGTAGCCATGTGCGGAATTTTCATTCGGTTGCTGGAACTCTTACTCACTGAGCCTTCTCCCAGCCCTATATATGCCCTCCCTCCATATGTTTTGTGTCTTTTCGGCCTTAGCTAAACCTTTATTTCACACTGAGGCCATGACTTCTGCAGTGTGAAGCAAAGCACCCCAACCGTTGTGGGCTTCCTCCTCTCCGTGTCCTTGGTTTGTTCTTACCGTCTTAGCAGTTGACACACGATCTGCTTTTGTTTGTTTTAATGTTTTTGAGATAAGAGTCTTACTCTGTAGCCCTAGAACTCAACGCTGGCCTCAAACACGCAGAGACCCACCTGCCTCGGCATCCTCAGGGCTGAGATTGAAGGCGTGGGCCACGCCCCTTCCGGCAGCTGCCGGTGGGCTTTGTTGGTGGTATTTTGTTTGCTTGTTTGGTTGTTTTTCCTTTTCCTTCTTTAGTGGAGAATTTTCATCTTTTCACTTAGATTAAGCAAATTGGCATTGTCACTCCCTTGGAGCTTTGGGTTCCTTATGAAGTAAAGGGGCAGTGGGAAGAGGACTGTATGGAAGCTGGGGGCAGGGCACTTCAGATCCTTCCAGAACAGGACCATGGTGGACACACACTGAAGCAAGGGCCTGGGCCACTCCTGCACCCTGCATCCTTCCCTGGATCCTGTCTTGCTCAGTGTTTGGAAGTGCATGTGTGAGTCCCCCATGCCCTAGATCAGCTAACCCCAGGGGAGGGGTGCTTCACCTCACCTCCTGTTCCCTTAGTAACACGGGAGGATCAGATCCGGTGGATGGGAACAGATGCTCCCTGTGTGTTAAATGTTAGCTAGGCTCCTGCAGTGCCCTGACTTCTCTTTCCTTCTGCTCTGGAGTTGGACACCAGGGCAGCCCTGTTCCCTGAGGCCCCTGGTCTGACCTCTCTGGCCTCTCATCCCAGGTAGGTCCTGGTTCCCTGTTCTCCTAAACTATTCCAGGCTACCTCTCTCCGCCATCCTCCCACAAGCAGACTGTTCAAAGGTTTTGTGTCCCGGCGTCCCTGACTGGGTCATAACCACTCCCAGTTGACTGAGGGAATCAACTCCCTCCTGAATCAACAGAGGACAGTGACTCACTCGGTGGGAGGCCTTGTGGGTAGCCAGGCCCTCTTTACATTCAAGGATGGCTAGCCTCTGGTACCTGGCCTCCTCAGCCCAAGGCCCCAGCCAGACAGCCCCTCCCTGGAATTTCTCACCCAGAACCCTTTTATTTCTGTTCACACGTCATAGGAGGCACCTAGAGGTTTGGTGCAGCTCTCCCACCCCTCATGTGGGTCCATCCTCTGCCATTTTCTTCCTAGAAGTAGCCCCAGGCATCTCTGATAGGAAGTCTGTTAATGGCCTGCAATGGCTCTGCCCATCCTTGCCAAGAAAGCTGTATGGAGGCCAGAAGAACTGAGCCCTGACACAACCCAAGTTTGGATCCTGTGAAGGAATTGCCGTATCCTCGTCCTGCCTGCTCCCTGTTTTGGAGAATACTATTATTCACTGTCCCACCCATTCTGCGGACCTTCCAGACCCTCTGTGCAACCTCATTTCTATCTCTAACTTCCCATCAGGAGTGTTCCTCCACAAGTGCAAAGTGTAGCACAGACAGCCTTATGCCGGGTGCTGGAGGTGACGGTGTCCATGGTGGATATGAGACAGAATAGCCATACCACGTGACAGTGATGGATTAGAATGGTGATGATGATAGTGGTGATGTGATGGTGGTGGTGTTGATGGTGGTGGTTGGTGGTGACAATGGTGATGTGATGGTTGTGGTGTTGATGGTGGTGGTTGGTGGTGACAATGGTGATGTGATGGTTGTGGTGTTGATGATGGTGGTTGGTGGTGACAATGGTGATGTGATGGTTGTGGTGTTGATGGTGGTGGTTGGTGGTGACAATGGTGATGTGATGGTTGTGGTGTTGATGGTGGTGGTTGGTGGTGACAATGGTGATGTGATGGTTGTGGTGTTGATGATGGTGATAGTGGTGGTGATGTGATGGTTGTGGTGTTGATGATGGTGGTTGGTGGTGACAATGGTGATGTGATGGTGGTGTTGTTGATGATGGTGGTTGGTGGTGACAATGGTGATGTGATGGTTGTGGTGTTGATGATGGTGATAGTGGTGGTGATGTGATGGTGGTGTTGTTGATGATGGTGGTTGGTGGTGACAGTGGTGATGTGATGGTGGTGTTGTTGATGATGGTGGTTGGTGGTGACAATGGTGATGTGATGGTTGTGGTGTTGATGATGGTGGTTGGTGGTGACAATGGTGATGTGATGGTTGTGGTGTTGATGATGGTGGTTGGTGGTGATAGGGATAATGATAGTAGTGATGATCGTGACAGAGGTGGTGCTCAGATCGATGGTGATGATGATGATAGTGGTAAAAGTAGTGATGATGGTGAGGATGTTGATGACGAAGCCGATGGTAGGAGCAATGGTGTCGATGGTGATGATGATAGGGACCCTGTACCTAATAATTATGATCAATCTGGAAGGGCATCCCTTTCCTCCAGTGACATGGACACACACACACACACACACACACATGCACACGCGCGCGCGCGCGCACACACACACACACACACACACACACAAGTTACATGTGGAATCAGCTTAGGGACTGACAGCAGTTTCTTGACTCTCCTGGGCTTTTCCATTAGCTGAAGGGTGAGAAGGTTCCCTGTCAGGCTCTAAGTGCTGTTGGCATCCATCATCCCTTTCCAGTGCTCACCCATGACCAGGGAACTAACTACCCAGTCCACCCCACAAGAGGTTTGCCCATTATGTGCCAGACACAGAACTAGATGACAGTGACAGTGGTGATGCTGAACACAAAGAAAGGCGGAGGAGAGGGAGAAGATGAGGAGATAGGAGGAAGGGAGAAGTAGAAGGGACCAGAAAGAAGCAGAAAGGAAGGAAATAAGAATAAAGAAGGAAGGTGCCCTCATTTGTCTATTTATTTATAATGTGCCAGGCACAGTATTGGATGTTTCTCATATGTTGATGCATTTACACAAGTGGACTCATTTACACTCACACTCATTTGAGTCTCATAACAGGTCTGTTTACTCCTCAGAAAGCTCCAGTGAGTGGGCAGTCCTCAAAATTGAACTAACTGGAAAATGTTGCCTAAGATAACACAGCTGAGTGGAAACCAGCCATGACCTGCAGAGTTCAGACTGTCCGGCCCAGCCGTGGGATGACACCCTGTGTCCCTGGATGTCCTTCTCATATTCATCCAGTGGGAGAGGTGACAAATAAAGATGCTGAAGAAGAGGCAGGCATGTTGGTGAGAAGAGCTGTGAGAAGACAGGGCATTCCTGGGTGACAGGCAGGAAGTGAAGCGATAAGCCATGAGAGATAAGACCAGTTCCTCAAAGGCCAGGTGGAGGAGTGTCTAATGAAGAGAAAAGTATGGCACACTGCCTCCTGCACTCCTGGGCTGGGGCTCAGACCCAGGGGAAGTTGCAGGGGCCTTGCTGGGGAGACTGGTGAAATTCAGTTACTGACGTTGCATTAGACCAAAGTCAAGTTCTGAGTGCTCAGCAAATCCCACTGGTGTTCACAGAGCTGTGAAGCCTCTACCGACTCCAAAATACTCAGACAGATAGATACACATGGAGTGTCTGTCTAAGTGAGCGTGCATGTGAGTGTGAAAAGTGGGTCAGAGTGAGACAAATGTGCCAAATGTGAACGGTGAGTGTGTCTGTCAGACTGTTGCTGTGACAATGAAGTGGAGACAGCTACTTTGATTCATAGTTTAAGGGTTTTCAGTCCCATGGCTGAGTCCTATAAGCAGCTAATTCTATGAGAGAGAGAGAGAGAGAGAGAGAGAGAGAGAGAGAGAGAGAGAGAGAGAGAGACAGAGAGAGACAGAGACAGAGACAGAGACAGAGACACAGAGACAGACAGAGACAGACAGACAGACAGAGAGGCAGGGGTGGGGGTGGGGGTGAGGGGTGGGGGGTGAGGAGGTGGGACATCTGGCCCTGACCTACAGGAAGATGCTACCCACACTCAAGGTGACCTTCCCTCTTAGTTAAACGCCTCCAAGGGCCTCACCTGCACACCAGAGCCGTGCTTTACTCCCAGGCACTTTCCAGTTCAATGGAGTTGACAATTAAGAGCAATGGCGGCAAGGTGTGGACCCCGGCGACAGATACGCGGGAGCTCTTGCTGCTCTTGCAACGTTCCCATAACCTGGAAACGGTAGGCCAGGCTGGCCTCAACTTCCCAGAGGTCGGCCTGCCTCGGCTGTGATTAAAGTCAGGCACCACCACATCACTCATTGTCTCCTGACTGTGGCTTTTACTTCCAAAATGGCAACTGTCAACTGATAGTTCAACCCTCCATTTAGTATTGCTTGGTTCTCCTGTCATTAACTATGGCCCAGTCACCTAAATCCACCTCTCTTCCTTCCCAGGTGCCCTCTCGGCTTGTGCCTCCCTACTTCTCCAAAAGCCTCTATAGAGGTGTTCTCCCTAGCCTTCCCCACCCCCGCCCCCCAGGTATCTGCTTTACCACCATGTCTGGTCCTTTCTCCACCTGACCCACTCATCCGACCTTTCTTTTCCACACCAAGCCCTTGTAAGTTCACGCAGGGATTTCCACAGTGGTATCCTGCCTGGCCACACATCAGTTTGCTGGAACTCATTTAGGACATTGGTGGCCGGCCTGGTTTTCTCTGTGCTCTGCTGCTAAGCTATTATTCAAGCATGTGTCTGTACTGGGGAATTTTATGTCAGTTTGACACAGGCTAGAGTCATTTGAAAGATGGGAACCTTGATTGAGAAAATCCTCCATAATATGAGGCTGCAGGCAAGCCTGTGAAGTATTTTTTTTAATTAGTGATTGGTGGGGGGAGGGCCCAGCCCATTGAGTAGGGGGGGCGGGGCGGTGGTGCTATCCCTGGGCTGGAGGTCCTGATTCTGTAGGAAAGCAGGCTGAGCAAGCCAT
>NC_067165.1:42017399-42019899 GCF_903995435.1 Acomys russatus
GGCACCAGGAGAAGGGAGAGGGAGGGAGGCACTGCCAATGGGGCGACGTTTCTTTTTAGAGAGACAAAAATGTTCTCACATTAATTGCGGGGCTGCTTGTGCAGCCCTATGAATAAACCATTGACTCGTGTGCTTCCAAAGGCTGGATTTCATGGCATGACAATAACACTGTTAAAAATCTATTTATGTTCATCGAGGCATAGAGGACTCTTTGCAAAGTGTGTTCAGTCAAAATATTATCGCCATAGCCGTCTCAATGTGCGTGGCTATTCAAAACATCCTTTGTGTGCCGCCTGCCCTCTTCTGCAGTACACAGAGGTTGCACTTGGACGTGAGAGGGGAACAGAACAAAATCCCTTATCTGCTCGGGGAATGCTTTTAAAATCTTCAAGTCCGAGGACTTTCACAGGGGCCGCCCCACCCACATCGCCACAGACATTGAAATACACCCAGGCCTCGCAGGCCAGTTTCCACGGAATTATTACAGACAACTCAGATTACAGATAACTCAGCTGTGCTTGGCTCAGGTTTTCCAGACGACTGCCAGGCAAACTTGGGAGTTTGTTTTAGGGAGAGGACAGCTCATCAGCAGTTGCCCTTCTGGAGTGTGTGTGTGTGCGCGCACATGCGCGTGCACGAGCTTGGAGGTCAGAGGACAACTCTGCAGCATCCTGTTCCACCCAGGGATCACACTCATCTTTTGCAGGAAGCACCTTCACTTGCTGAAGCCATTTTACTGGCAGCAGAAGAGGGTTTTAAAAAAAAAAAAAAAAACGAATTCTAAGTTGTGAGTTAATGAGCTTTGCACGCACTGCATTTTGTATGTATGTGAACATTTTTTTTGTTTTGCAGGGTTTGTTTGTGTGCTGTGCTGGAGATGGGATGAGTGCGCTGCACTGAGCTACACCTGTTTTGTTTTTTGAGCCTTGGTGTAGGTGCTGGGAACCAAACTCAGGTCCTCTGCAAGAACAGCAAGTGTTCTTAATTGCAGAACCATCTCTCCAACCCCATTACCATTTTTTTTTAAAGGGGTGAAACCTAGCATCAGAGAGATTTTGAAGGTGTGTCCAGGAGCAAAGCCTGGTGACGCTTCAAAGCTGGGTGATGTGAGGGTTCCAAACTGAGCAACAGTGACCCATCTCTGTCACTGGGTAGACCAAATCTGCCAACAGGTCAGCTTTGCAGGCCCTTAGTGTTACAGCTTAAGAGGCCGAGGTTCCCCCACCTTCCTTTTTGTTTGTTTGTGGTGCTAGGAAGTGGCCCAGCAAGCAAGCACTCTACCCTGAGTCATATCCGCCACCCAAGGCTAAAGTTTTTGTCACTCACAAGGAAACATAAAGTAACCTGGTGGCGCCGTCTTCTAAGAGAACAGATTATGAAATCTACTCCCCAGCATATTACCTTGAAGCACATTCATGAAGCTGAAAGGATGGCCCAGGGATTAAGAATGCAAGCTGCTCTTCCGGAGGACCTGAGCTGTGTCCCCTGCATCCACGTCAGGTGGCTCACAATCTCTCTTTTATCTGGCCTTTCACGGCACACACCTAAACCCATGTCTGTGGATTGCCGCCTTACTCAGATTTCTGTTACCATACTAATCCTGGCCTTAATTATCTTGGCTCAGTCTGGCTCAATCTCTGGTCAGTTGTCCCAGTGCCTTTGTGCTCATCAGTTAGGCAGCCCCTTATCACAGGGTGCTTGGTGGGCATGGCCTCATCATGGCCCAATCCCAGTGAGTTAACCTCTTCCACGGAGCCCACCTCCTAACAGTTCTACCATCTTCCAGTAGTGCTGTAAGCCAGGATAAGCCTTCAGCACACAGACCTTTGGGGAATGTTCTAGATCATTCCTAAAGCACAACGGACGGATTCCTGTATTCATGGCATCTATCTGGGACTCTTCAGAGACCATGTGCTGTTGGCTCCATGCCATTCCTCTGAGTTGACCCCAACTACTTGAATGCTGGCCTCAATTCTCCAGGTGAGGCCGGTGTGTTCTGGGCGAGCATTGGTGGGAATTTTCTTACTCGATTAGCCTTGACTGTACTCGCTCTTCCTTGTGTGCAGAGGCCCTGGGCTCCCCAGGGACCTTCTTTCTCAGGCACCTTCTGCTCCTCTCTGACCTTTGGCCTCTGGTGTGTTCACACAGAAGATACCTAAGCGGGAGTTTTGTTTTTAATTGTTTAAAATCAACATTCAAAGTAATTGGTTTCCTTAAGGCATTTTCACACATTCTTTTAAAAAGGAGAGGGGGCAAAAAAGGGGGGAGGGGGGCTGGAGAGATTGCTCAGTGGTTAAGAGGACTGGTTTCAGCTCCCAACACTGATACAGCAGCTCATGACTACCTGTAATTCTAGTTCTAGGGGATCTCACGGGCTCTTCTGTCCTCTGAGGGTGCTACACCCATGTGTACACAGACACACATGGTGCACAGATGTACATGCAAGCAAAACACCCATATAATAAATAAATAGGGCTGGAGAGATGGCTCAGTGGTTAAG
>NC_067165.1:42324899-42402399 GCF_903995435.1 Acomys russatus
TTTTATTTTTTGCAGGTTAGTCATGCTTTAGCAAAATGTTCTTCTACAGAACATTTAAAATAAAGTACTCTTATAGTGAAATAAAGTTTTTTTTGTTTCATTTTACAGACCATAGCCACTAATGCTTTGCTTTTGTTCTTTTTCTTGATTTCATGCACATCTTTGTTTTAATATATACAATATATACAAACAATACATCCACATTGTTCTCGCTCATTCAGACAAAACTATACAAATAATTTCATCTTGCCATGTTATTGACCTTTGTGAATAAAATATTTAGCAATTAATATAACCCCTTTCAAATATTTTCTCACTTTTTCATTTCTACCTTTTATATGTACACAGAAACCACTCCATTTGGATGAGATAGAGCCAAAACATGGAATTTACTGGCCAGAATGCAGCACCACACTGGTCGGTTAGGTGGCAAATGTCCAGGCAAGGTTTATGAGTCCTTGGAATTACTACGATTTCCAAGGTTACTAAAAAAAGGCTACATGCTTTACCAATTCTTAAGTAATTCTCATTGCAAGTGAAAGTAAGGCAAACAAATTAAAGTGCTGAACATGAGAAAAGGGACGAGGTGATCACTAGCCTCGCAGGTTCTTGGGAGGTGGTGGGGACAAGAAAATAAATGTAAATTCTGTAAGCTGTTTCTCATCATTTCCCGTGCATTACCCGTTTACCACACACCTGCCCCTCTGCAAATTTTCACAAGACATTAAAAACCTGCAGATTTTAAAAGTTGCATTAAGTGTGCTGTAGAGATATAAACAAATGAACATACGGGGAAGAAAGAAAGAAAGAGAGAGAAAACAGAAACAAAACAGAAACAAAACAGTGAAGGAAATGAAGAGACACAGACTGGATAATGACGTGGTGATCTAAGCCTCCACTGAGAACCAAAGAGCCAGCTTCTTGGAAGGAACCGCAGGCGCAGGCACAGCATTCCTTGTGCTGCTAGCGTCGCCCACCTGGTCTTATCTATATTTTTGGTATAAATATTTGTACAGTTCCACACGATGTTTGAATACAGCCCTAATGACAAGGAAAGTGGCTTCTTCCTAAGATGAGGAAGCCCTTCCAGTTCCTCCTGGTGTCTTGTTTTCCTGTGATCCAACAGAAGATTGAGCTCCAAGATGTCTTGCTGATCAAATTAAAAGTTGTCCATGAAAGTGCAAATGCAATGACCAAAACATTCTTGTTAAAATCCTGCAGCTGACTCCCCAAAACTGCAGAGGGATTGTGTGTGTGTGTGTGTGTGTGTGTGTGTGTGCGTGTGTGTGCGTGTGTGTGTGTGTTTGTGTGCACGCGAATGTTTGTTGTTGTTACATGTCTCTGCTAAAAACAGAAATGAAAACAGCCTGAGAAGCAATGTCACATTGCTACGGGGCGCTGCTGTATGTCTTCAAGTTCCTTGGCCTTTTTCAATTCTTTCACTCTGGAAGAGAAACAAAACACAATACCAGGTGATAACTACAGAGTGAAACTGTGACCAAATAAAGGAGGGGGCTGTCACCCCCAAAATGAGAAGCCCAGACAAGCCCCTTTTGGAGACTGACAACAAGAAAACTTGTGAAGTTGGGAGAATATTCAAAGTGAAGATGTGACCCTATGTTAAAACATGTAAAATTTACATGGGGTGCTCCAAGAATAGAGCAAAGCTAGTTGGCTGCCACTGAATCAAGAGTGACACTCACAGCTTGGATCATTTGAAAGACTTCTTCCATTGTCTGATGGGCTGCTATGAACACCCCACAATTCCATGGGATATAAACTAGGGAATTGGCACACACACTGATTTGGTTCAGAGTAGACTGAGTCATTTTACTCATCGACTCCAGACGCTGGCTTCCTTAAACCTGAGCCTACAACCTGCGCCAAGCTCCTCTTCCACACTCCCTGATAGTGCCAAGTCTTGGATCTTCATAATTCTTGGTTTCCTCTCCCATTTCAAACTAACTGTAAGGTTCGTGTTCCTTCTTAGAGGTCCTGAATGGGCAGCAGTAGGTTCCATACCAAAAAGGGACTTGGTTTTGCTTATCAGAAATACTAGAGTAAACAAATTTAAGTGAGACTGATCATAGCAGTCACGGAAAGCTCATACCAGCAATTTATAAATTGCTGCTCCCATCTACATTTAAAAAAAAAAAAAAAAAAAAGATTTATTTATCACATACACAGTGTTCTGCCTGCATGTGTGCCTGCAGGCCAGAAGAGGGCACCAGGTCTCATTATAGATGGTTGTGAGCCACCATGTGGTTGATTGCTGGGGAATTGATCTCAGGACCTCTGGAAGAGCAGATGGTGCTCTTAACCACTGAGCCATCTCTCCAGCCCCCCAATCTACATTTTTAAATGTAAGACTTTGCCTTTAAAAATGTGGTACCCAATGAGAGAGGTGTGAGGGAAGTGTTATAGGCTTTGAGACCGTCCCCCTGCGCTGACAATGGCAAGTGTATTGATGGCAGAATGGTCACGTGCAAGGCAGTGCTTGCTGAGTCAGGCAGCTTGCAAATGTTATGTGCCAGAGTAACATCTGCTTCCCAGAAGTCGGCATGAGAGGAAGGTTTAGCCGGACAGAAACAAGAGTTTCTGAGGACATTCCTACACTGCCCTAGTGACAGAACATGGAAACATTAGATTGGCAGTGGGCTTATTCAGAAGTCAGTCAAATGTATTTTAAGATATTCCAGGCCATTAGAAGTTATTCAAGATGAACACTAGTATTTTCTAAATATACTTAATAAAACTCAGGCAAATAGGAACATTCTGGGGGTGGGGGGCGGGGAAGCCCAAACAAAGTATTGCTGGATTACACAGGTTGGAAATGAATAGAAGGAAAACATTCTGAGCAATTTAAGAACTATTATATTTACAACCTTCAAATATAATCATTTCTTAGTAGTGTAAAAAACCGTTGTGATCTCTTCAGAGAGAAAAGAATTGCTCTTTTGGAAGAAAAGCTTTATCGTTTATATTAAATCGCTATGGACTCGCTTACTGCACATTGCATGCACCAAGCCCAGCTTAGCACAGCTTATCTGCAAATGGCAGTACATCTCCCAAATTGTCCAGTCCTTCTTTCTTAAAGCTACATTTAATGTTTTCGTTTTGAGACAGGGTTTCTCTGTGTAGCCCTGGCCATTCTGGAACTCACTCTGTGGACCAGGCTGGCCTTGAACGCACCAATCCACCTGCCTCTGCCTCCCGAGTGCTGAGATCAAAGGCACGTGCCTGGCTTAATATGCATTTAATAATGATACCACAGCAAATTAGGTCCAGGAGTGTGGCATCATGCTGCAGTACAGAACAGTGTATGATTATAGGCCCCTAATATGGACATGCACACTTGATAAATGGCTCCTTAAAGACTGAAACATGCCGTAGGTCTGTGCTCAATCTTTAAACATGCAGCGTCTAGCCTGACACCTCTTTTGGCTGGCACAATGCAAGGCATGCACGGGTGCCAGCCTCACTTCCAGACATGCAGCGTCTGTGCTCACGCAGACCCATCTGCCACGTCCTGCCAGATGTGCATGCTGGGTCAAATACCATGTGTTGTTTGTGCACTGGCACAGAGCTCATTCACAGCACTGCTGCTGACACTTCCAGAGTTTCAAGACGTGTGAACTCGGAATCTGAAGCATCACCATAAAGACCTTCATCTTTCTAGAACCATCAGAATGCTTTACACATATTAAGCTCATCACTGAGGTGAAATAAAAAGGAGAGTGAAATGTTTTAGGCAACTTCATACCAAAGAATCTGTAGCCAATTGGTCAGGATAGGCATAAGTCAACACTATTCATCTAGTTAACTGGTCACATGGGCTTCTTTCATTACCCCTGCCTCTACTACCTACTTGTTCCAGAACTAATTAAAATGTCAACTAAGTTTCCAGAAGGGCTTGACTTACTACAAAATGAATGCTGATTTAATTATGAAATGGTGTCATCACAGACCACTAAGTTAAGGAGAGAGGAATGTCTACACACAGAGAGAAAGTCTACCTTGGAAAAATGTGAACATTCCAACTTTCAGCTACATTAATTTCATCATCAAGTTAAAGCACTGTTCTGGAATTATAAATCACATTGAAAGAATGAAATGCCACATAACTTTTCTTTAAACAAAAGCCAGGGGAGGAACTAGAGAAAAGGGGGCGGGAATAGGCTAATCATGTTCCAGCATCATTGAAGATTACTGAGTGCCTGTGACTAAAATACAGCCCTGTCTCTAATTTATCAATGCAAAATGTAAGATTCATAGGAATTAAGCAACTTTCCCCACTTGTGCAGCTGATCAATGACAGAGCAGCCACTTGAGCCCATGTCTGACTGACCGCCTCACTCTACTGCTTCTAACAGTTTTTAAAATTCCTACTATATTGTTTTCTTCTGAAGAACTTTAATAGGAAAAATAAATTTCCACAGTTTGAATGAAACTGATGATGATTCTATTTTCTCCATTCTAAAATACCATCCTCCATGAAGCACTATATTGAATTTAATTACAGTGTCATGGGGGAAACACCCTCAAAAAAGCACCTGCTCTAACACAATCCTGGGACCCTGAAACACATGAAGAATGTGTCTGTAATCCAAGAAGATAGCCTGCAACCTAAGACACACAAGCCCTGTGGACACTGACTCACTGAGACAGCAAGAAACAGACAAGTGCTATCTGACCTACTGAATCACAAAAGGGGGCTGGCTTCACCGTCCTTGAATAGACGAGGATGAAACAGGTGTACACATCTTCCTTTAAGTCAAACACAAGGCAGATAAAATCAGGCATTTAAGTTAGACTACCTCCAAGAAAGGCTATGCCTCTAAGTTGATTTGGAACCATACCAGGAGTACCAGAATTTTTAACAAATTCTAAGAAACTTACTTCAAATGAATATTTCAAAGAGTTTTTAAAAATTGATTTTTTTTCTAGGGTTTGGTAGGACATGCCTGTAGTCTCAGCACTTGGGGAGGCAGAGGCAGGAGGATCTCTGTGAGTTCGAGGCAAGCTTGGTCTACAAAGCGAGTCCAGGACAGCCAGGGCCACACAGAGAAACCCTGTCTCCAAAAACCAAAAACCCACCAACCAACCAACAACCAAAAAATAAATAAGTAAAAACAAAAAACCTAAAAACTACCCCTCCCAAAGTTGGTTTTGCCTTATAATTCACAGATATAATCTCTAAAAAGCATATTTAAAACACAGCTTTATCAACAAGAAAGCTCTGTAAGTTTAACCATCACCTCCAAGGCTTCTTCCTTGCTGATGTGTTCTCCATTAACTACATACGTGCTTTTATATTAACTACCAAGCCTATTTGGCATTCTTTAAGATTTTTATATTTGTGTGTGTGCGCGTGCGCGTGCATGTGTGTGTGTGAAGGTACATGCACACATCGAGGCCAGGGGACAGCTTTCAGCAGTCCATTTTCTTTATCATAAATTCTGAGGCTCAAACTCCAAATAATGCAGCAAGCCACCTGTACCCACAGAAGCATCTCCCTGGCTCTAAAAAAGTTCCTAAGGTATTTTTCTATGCATCCATTACGACTTCATCTTATAAATGTGTTCACGTGACAGAAACGGAAAAATCCAGTGGAAAGAATAATTCATTCTTATTTTACTCAAAACAAAATCACTTGTATGAACTATCTCGCTTGGTCTCTCCTGTGCTGCAGGCGCCTTCAGCACCTGAACCCCGTGAAGCTGTATCTGAATGCTTGGAGTTGGGTTCCTACTTAAGAATCCAGGGCTTGTTGTTGCGAGCTACACAGCAGAGAGCACAGGTGCTCAGCTGACCTGGCTACGTTTCATAGCAGCTAAGGATTGCTGAAGTTTGGGTTTTCTTAAAGAATTACAAATGTGAGGCTCATAGGACTAAAGAAAAGTGAACGTAGAAATGCTCAGGTTACCTACCTACTCAGGTTACCTAGCTACCCAATCTATCTGTCTGTCTGTGTATCCTATCTCTCTCTCTCTCTCTCTCTTTCTCTCTCTCTCTCTCTCTTTCTCTCTCTCTCTCTCTCTCTCTCTCTCTCTCTCTCTCTCTCTCTCTCTCTCTCTCTCTCTCTATGTATCATCTATCATCTATGAATTGTACTTGTTTCTGAATCCCTTTACAGAGAAGACAGACAAAATAATCTTCCTGAAATAGAGCAGACAAAAACTGGACAGAAGCTATGGTTTTTATACACACTTGGCACTGCTTCCTCTAAGGAGAGCTAAACAGAGCACCTCTCTGTCTGTTTTTAATTGTGTGTCTATGTAGGTTCCATTCACAACATTGCAGACACTCTACCCTGGAATTATAGGTGAACGCTGAGAACCAAACTTTGAGTTTCTGCAAGAAGAGCAAGTTCTTAACCACTGAGCCAGCTCACCAGCCATGAGGACCATATTTCTGACTCTCCTGTCAGTAATTTGAAAGGTACTTGACTAGCTTGGAGGTACAGGAATCAGGACAGCAAGCCTTTGAATCATGCCCATTCAAATTACCAGACAATTTTCCAGAGCATTTTAGGCTGCAAATAATTCACAGTGAGCTACCATGGCAGCCTCAACCACAAACTGAAAGAAAGCTGCATCATAATGGACTGGAGTGACATGTACACGACAGCCCTGAAAGCTGGCAGAAGCTCACAGGGTTGACTCCATCAATGTCCAATGAGAATCCATGAATAAATGAGAGGCCTGCTTCAGGAACTCTAGTGAACAATGGCTTCATGGGAAAAGCGTCAGGCAAAGCCGCTTCGTTACATCTACTGGGTGACGCTCAGCCAGAGAAATGCTTTCAGCAGGCAGGACCTCGCAGTGCTGGCCGCCAAAAACCCCAGGGCAGCCTGACGCTGCTTCCGGTTAGTTACCTGCTGCTCTCAGGGCTGCAACAGCTTGTGGGGAATTTAGGAAAAGAGAGATCTTGCCATATTCCAGAAATTTCATTTGGATTGCAAAATAAAAAAGACAGAGAGGCCCAGTAAGAATGACAGAGAGCATGTTGTCTGCAGTTTAACACACACCACTGCGTTCCAAAAACATCCATTTCCTAAAAGAGGCAAGTGAGACATAATTACTTAGGGATTCGTGACTCGTCCTCCACGACACAGTCTGCATTCATTTATGACTTCCTGGATACACGGGCCCACCTGGGATCCAAGCCTCATGCCATATTTAACTAAAGGTGTGGCTAGCACATCTGTTGGCCCTTGACGACTGCCGACCTTGCTATAACAGTTCTGCCTCAGGTAGGGTCAGAAAATGGTCCCTTGGATAAAAGAGCACAGCAGAGCTAGTGCTGATTTGTAACCCCCAGAGCCTGTAACGACCTGCTGCAGACAGTTCACAGGGCTACCCTGGAAGGCCAAGCTGCTTGGCGGAGGCTACCACTCACCAAAATGCTTGGTCACTTCTCGAAAAGTGAAGGGTTTGAGAACCCAGTTCTCAAACACAGAGAAAAATACCTGTGGTTTGAACATTTATGATTGAACATGCTCTCTCTTCTTCCTCTAACGAAGATTCTTTTATTTTGGTAGGAGAGCCACATCCACCTTTATTAAACACGAGCTGTAAGCCAGTTAATTCCAAAAATAAATGAATAAATAAATAAATGGTAATCATAAGGACCCTCCATGACTATGAGCTTCCTGAAGCCCTCTTTATTACCTCATACAGAAAAAGGAGACACCTGTCCAGGAAACAGGGCACATAAACACATTCGTTTATGAGGGGCACAGAAGGACTGTTCTCAAGACAGAAGGCAGAACCATTTTGTATCTGGAAAGAGACACTGCTTTGTGTTTGCATGCATTTCCAGCCAATCATATCTCAACACCTTGAGGCCAAGTTGCTGTGTGACTCGGTGACTTGCTAGTACCTTAACATGGATCTCAGTGGTTCTGCTAGGAACCCGGAACCACCACATGAGGCATGCCAGAAGTCCATGAGGAAAGCATATTTCCCTTATACACCTTTGGGAGATTCTAAAAAACCATATGCTATTCACGTGAATGGAAGTAAGTAATAATTCATTTAAATAAATGCAGGACAATAAACACTCTCCCCTTAACAGAAAACTAATGTGCCTGAGAAGAAAGAGAGAAACGAAAGCTCCAAACCACATGCTCGTCAGGGGTGAGGCCTGTGTGAAAGGCAGGGTACAAATGAGCCGCACACAGGGCGTACTGGGGTCCTTTCCCAGCCTTCCACAAGAGGCTGAAAACAGAAAGACACAGTTGGTGGTTCTGGATCACCCTGAAGCCGGGATACTGTGTGTGGGCCAAGCTATGGTGTCCTAAATCTGCTGACGGTGGCGCCTACCTTTGTGGAGGTCCTTCTGTTTCGGACCTAGGAGTTTGGTCAACAGCATGTCTCACACTGCAGCACAAAATGTAACTGTACATTTTCAATTACTTTTCAACACATAAACCTCTTAACTGGTTTGGTGTACTTTATAAATTAACAAATTAAGCGTGTTATTCTCTTTGACACGCCAGCCCAGGGCTGAACACCTGAGGGGATGCTCAGCTCCCAAGGAGAAGTTCAGCTTGGGGATTACAAAGGGGGGGGGTGCCACTGCAAGTTCTTGAGGAAGAGAGAAGGAGAGGAGATCTTACTGGCAACTGCACAAAGCCATAGCCAAGCCACTCCCATCCCAGAAGGAACCTGGAACCCTCTTGGCTCCTCTCCCTCAAGCTCCCTGCTGACTTCATGAGGCGTGAGGCATGTTATGGAATCCCAGCTTCCCATGCATGAGTGGGAGTCTTAGGAGTTCATGGCGGAATGCAGCAGGCACTAGAGAAGGGGAGTGGGGACTCTTCGGCACGGAAGTAAATCACCTTTGGGAAATGTGCTCTTGACAAGCATTGTTATTGACATACCAGAAACTCACAAGCTTCAAAAGTGCGTAAGCAACCACTTCTAGTAAAACGTCAGTTCCCTAGAGCAGGCTCTACAGACTGCGCTTAGCATGCAAGATACTACCACTGAGTTTAAACTGAGTGCTAGGGCATGCACTGTCTTCTGGGAGGGGTCGCTGTTGTTTCTAATGAGAAGCAGTGTCGCCTGTGTGTGCAGGGGCGAGGCGGGGCCTGCACACGCTGCATGGTAACACCTGTCTAGCACTGAGGACTAGGGCGGCTGAAGTTACCAGCTCTTTCTCGGTTTCCTTCCAAGTCTCTCCTCCAGCAACGACTCACGGTGGTTTTATTTCTGGTTTTCAAGCAGTCACAACTGTTCTTCACCTAAGTCACTACTTAGGAAAAATTTATAAAAACTCACTGTCAGATCATCAAGTCGACGTGGCAGCAGCCTTAGAGGTTGACAGAGATAACCTCCACATTATACTGAATTAATTTCCTCTCAAAATGTTATATAGGAAAAAGTTACCAAAGTTAATCCAAATTTAAGCCCAGTGTTGCTGAGTTCTTGTCCTAGCTTTTGCTGTTTTCTGACATTGTCCTTTACTGTGACTTACAATGTTTTTCAACTGCACTCATGCATGCTTTTGTGTGCAGGGCACACCTACAAACTGGGGCCCTCCTCTCAGACCTGGGCAACACCGGCAGTGTCCGCCGACTCCCTAGTCAAGTCAATGCCTTTAAAAAGCAAATGTTTTTGGAACAGCTACTCCCAACTGTAGCGTGCAATCTCTAGGCTCAGGATTCTTGACATGTTCTTATTATGGGTTACATTCATTGCTGCACACCCAGCATGCCTTCTGTTGTATGCTCAATGTCCTAGGTAGGCTCTGCAGGGGCAGCTTTGTACCGTGACTTACCTCACAGCACAAAGAAACTGACGCTCTGGGCAGGGTGGCAGGGTTACAGTAGCTGTAAATAAGTTATTAGTTTGTTTGTATTTTTTTAAGCCTAGCACTTTCTAATGAGCTTTTTTTTTTTTTTTTTTTTTTTTTTGCCTAGGAAATTGTGACAAATTCTGAGGAAATTTGATGTGGCAAAGTGTTGTAACTACAAATCCACTTGCTGACTGTTTTCCTGTAACGCAGCCTCATGTTAGCAGGAAGGCCTGTGTGGAAGGAGGGCCTCTGGCCTGGTCTGAGCTGGGCCGTCAGAAGCCCCCTCCCCCACTGACTCATGCATACGCCCATCTCCTGTAGGTGACTGCTCTTCTGATGCATCAAACAGCAGTGTTAGTAGTTGGGGTTAGTTTTTATTTTATTTTACTTTTCATTCAGAATGGATGTGACTTACTGGCATACCTACGCTGCAGCCCCATGCAAGCAAGCAAAAAGCAAAATATTGAAAATGAAGATAAGGAGAAACTGGCTAGCAGGCAGCTAAACTCACCCTTTTGTACAGCCTATGGTCCACCAGGGGGCTTTAGACAGTAAAACAACACCAGAGAGCTATTAGCATGTGAGGGTCACAGCAGAAATTTATCAATAGCTTTATGTCAACCAAAGACACTACCAGGTGGTTTCTCTTGTGAGGAAGGAAGAGAGGGGTAATGGCAGGGGATGTGAAATGAGCAGGGAAAAAAATCCATTAACTTATTTTTTAAAACCATTGGGATCACATGACTTAGAAATGGATCTCCTGCTGATTTCTGAGGCCACTGTCTACCTACCTTGTTGAGAGAGTATCATGAGGTTGTCTACTTAACACAGACTGTAACGCTTCTAAGAGACAATAAACATGTCAGTTCTGCTTACGAAAGTAACGCTAAGTAAACCAGACGGGGTACACACATCCGAGGGAAAAGACAAGTAACCCCCAGGGTCCCCCAGATCCAGGACTTCATCAGGCTCCTTAATGAAATATGTTAAATAAACACACAAAAATGGGAAGTGAGTAACACACTCAGCCAGCCTGCATGCAAAGGCGCCTGCTGTTTGCCTGTATGTGTTTCTATCATCTGAACCACAACAGACCAACCAAAGAGCTAGTCTTTATTTATTTTGCTGCAGACTGTGAGCACAGAGCCCCAAACATGATGCTGTCTTCACAGAAGACCTTGCCTGCCTCACTGAGGATGGGCTGGTTAAAATATAAACTCAAGACAGGTGAGATCTTCAGCAAATTCCTCTCAGTTAGTGTAAAGTTAAGAGTGGGACTCCTCACAGCCACACTTCGGGGTGCAGCGCAGGGAGTCTTATGAAAGAGTTGGGGGATGGAAAGACCTGGAGAGGACAGGAGCTCCACAAGGAGACTAATGGAGCCAAGAAATCTGGGTGGGGGGTGAGGTGAGGTGGGGTGGGGGCTACGGACTGCAGAGACTGATGCATCAACCAAGGACCTAGACCTCCTGATCAGATGTAGTCCTTAGGCAGCACAGCTTCTTATGGGTCCCATAACATGGGGAGTAGGAGCTACCACTGACATGGACGCTGGTGCCCACTCCTTGGTCACTTTCTCCTATGGGGCGGCCTTGCCAGGCCACAGAGGAAGAGGATGCACGCAGTCCAGATGAGACGTGATAGGCTGGAGTCAGATGACAGGGGAGGAGGGCTCCCCCTTTCTGAGGACTAAGGGATGGGGGATGGGAGACCGGGAGGAGATGAGGGAGGGGGCAACAATTGGGATGTAAAGTGAGAGGAATAAAAATAAATATTTAAAAAGAAAGAAGAAAAGAAAAAGAATGGGATGCCTGTGTCCAGCCTGCTTTAGAAGCGGTCTTTTATACGGTTCTGTTAACTGTCTCGCTCTTGGATTCCTCCACTGTAAACACAGAGCACACTCTCAGAAGGAGCATACTGGAAGGCCAGTGACAGGCTTCAGGAAGCTGACACTGCATTTCCCCTATGTGTGTACTCACGCAGAAAGGAAGTAGAGCAAGCACAGCCCAGCTTAGCCCATAGATGCTCTGCTTTACTGGAAATAGCCTCAAAAGCAACATTAGGGTGTGGAGCAGACCAACCAGTTTCATGAAGTGGAGTGGGACCCTGCACTGCGGGGGGCTAAGTCTGCCAGTCCCTGTGCTGGGCAGTCTTTTGGGGCGCTCATTCTGCAGACAAAATAAAGGAAGAAGGGACTGTGAACACGTGAGGATGTAAGGAAATGACCTAGGGGAGTCCAAGGTACTTGACCAACTGAAGAAACTCGGCTCTCCTACCGGATCCCAAGTGCCTCACTGCTAACCGAAAGACATGGCTCAACAGCAGAGACAGGAGACTGACTGGCTTTGGGGAACGCATGCCCTGCAGGACTTCCTCAGGCTGCTTATTCACGCTGTTATTTCTTGTGCTAGCTCTTGGGGCAGGAGGGGTGGGGCAGGAGGGGTAGGGAAGCGCAGGGGGGGGGGGTGGACCTTGATCCAGAGCATGGAGGAGAGAACCCAGGGGACGAAGCTGACGTCTTGTGTTCCATCTAGAGAGGCCTAGTGTCCCAACACTCGCTCCTTAAGGTTTCTATTACTACTGGTGTAGTGGCCGTGCATGTTTCTTTCTATGGTCACACAGATGTTGTCTGTGGTAAATCAAGTAAGAGTCCAAGTTCCCAGTTAAACGTTAAGTCTCAAAGTTTTTTTTTTTTTTTTTTTTTTTTTTTAAATATTAGCAACTTAAAAGGCTTTTAGAGTAAGAAAGCCTGATGTGAAATCTGAGGATTGAAAGTGCAAAGTTTTGGGGATGGGTAAACAGGAGAGGAGTAGACGGCACAGAGCCATTAACATCTGTAACTCTCAACTGCACAGTTCCTGATGCTCAGGAAAGAGCCCACACACTGCCTCGGAGCAGCCCCAACGGCCCGTTACGGACTCCAGACTTCATCTACAGAGGGAAGGAAGACGCTCCCTATCCAGCCCCAGAAGTCTTAAGTCTCCACCCAGAAAGCTCACATTTGAGGGAAAACTCCATTAGGAAGACTCCATGAGAAGACGCTATATCCTTGGGGACAAAAAGGCTGTCTCTTCCTCTGTGTTCCCTGTCCTTGTCTTGCACTAAATCCTGCGGGCTCTCTGAGGTGAACTGAATGGAAATGCTATCTTCTACCTAGCCAGCAGAGGGCACCAACTGCTTAGTGGAAATCCCACATGTGAACACCTAGGAGGCGGTTAAGGGTTGTCTCTCCTTCCTTGATTTCTCTGTGGATGTCTAGTCGCAGAGTAGGGACACACAGTGAAGACCACAATGCAAATTGGCATATAAATGACAGGTTAGAGAGATCTGAACTAAAAGCTAGCCTGAGTAAATTACATTCATGCCCAAGTCACAACAGAAAGCACTGTTGTGGGCCTCCATAGTCACACACACACCCTCTCAAGTCACTGCAGTCCAGGTGGCAGTGCCCCGAGTCTCAGCATCCCATCAGGACTGGAGTGCTTACCCTATGCTTACTGGAGGCTATCAGCGTTACACAGAGCCAGCAAATGGCTAGAAAGGTCGGGGCTGTTTTATTTTCCTTTATGAGCACAGCAAGAGATAAGGACTTGGTGTACCTGTGGCGACAGCGACGTAGAAACCTCATTATTTTTCGAGCAGCTTGGTCCTGCTTTTTGGTCAGCAAACTGCTCCTGAAAAAGCCAGAATATTATCATCACAAGAAAGGCTCCACAAAGCGTACAGTGCAGACACTGAGAACTGATCTGATCTGCAGTGGGAGGAGACTTGCAGTTAAACGTGTCACAGAGCTAACTGCAAAGCACACACTGCTCCCACAGCGCTGAGATCGGCCTGGGACGCTCCCAAACCTTTGTTTTGTTTTCTTTAATTTGTTTGAGACAGGATCCCATGTACCTCAGGCTGGCATCAAACCCGAAGTGCAGCTGAGGCTTTTGAACTCCTGACCTTCCTGCCTTCATCTTTGAAGTGCTGGGACTACAGGCATGTAGCTACCTTGACTAGCGTGACGCAGGCTACGGCGCACAGGGCTTTGCGCATGCTAGGCGAGCTATTATAGCCTTCTCCAAAGTTTTAAGGAGACAATATAAAGGCTAAGAGTAAGATGGTCCCTCCATATGCTATTACAACTTACTATTTGTCTAGGATAATACAGGGCGTGCTGCATAGGCCAGGTTGGCCTCCAACTCCTGATCCCCTCAGCCTCTAGAGCTTACAGGTGTGTGCCACCAGACCCAGGCCCTTACCAGCTTTCTGTGGAAATGGCCCTTCTGGCACTAGCTCGACTTCTCCGGTTTCGGAGTTAATTCTGACCTTATACTCTGTTTGGTCTATTTTCTGTTTTTAGGCACTAATCTTTTGTTACTCTATAAAATGTAATCACTGAGCCTTAAGTACTCTTCCGGGATAAATAGGGGATGGATCAAAGTTCAGAACGAACACTGCAGAACGGCCCCTCTTTAAGTTCAGAACACTGCAGAACGGCCCCTCTTTAAGTTCCAGTTTGGGTTCTGACAAGCTTTGATCTATATCGAAGTTGACCAGTGACATCAAGTGACATCATGTAGCACTTAGGAAAGGGCCTCCAAGAGAGGACAAGAACATAGGCACTGTTGGCAAAGCCAGAGCACCTAGACTATGTTGGAGGGACCGCTGCCGCCAGGCCAGACACTGCGGGCTGGCGACCTACCTGAGCTTTTGCTGCACAATGACAGCGGTCCTTCGGGCTGGCCGTCTCCTGCCGCACTTCTTGTAACTCCGGTAGAAGTTCTGAATCAGCACTGCAGCGCGCCGGCTCTGCTGGAACCGCTTCTGCTCGTAGTAGCTCCGGAACTTGCTCTGGATGAGGATGGCCGCTTGTGTCATCTTTTTGTAAAGTGCATACTGCAGGGGACACAGAAGGAACAGGACAGTAACAAGAGGAGTCGAAAGTCCTCTGGGCTTGGGAGGTTAGAGCCTTTCCTTCCATCCTACCCTAGGCTGTGCTTGGGGCTGACCACAGAGGCCAACAGCAGTCTCCGCCTACTCTTGCAGAGTGGGAAGAAGTCCCTGCAGGGTGGCCTACGGGCAACACGGGTCTCCATCCTCACAAAGCAGCGTTGTCTACTTCTCTTAAAAGACTTCCAAAGGCATTTTAAATGTAAACCTTCAAGCTGTGTTTTAAGACAACAATTTACTATCTAATTTAGGAAGCTTTTAACTCTTACTATGTCTCTGATTCCACTCAAAGAGCTACATAGCAGTCAGCGCCTCCTTCTAACTCATTGGCTCCATGCCACACATGGTGCAGTTACAAGGTCCCAAATACAAGGCTTATCATGAAACGTTGACACCTTTAAGCCATTTCACCCTGCAAAGATTAACAGACCCACACAGCAGCCTTGAAATGAACACTGGAAGGGCCAGAGACCCATGGACTGCTTAGAGGCTGGTGTCAGAGGCCTCAGCCTGACCCGCTCCACAGCCACAGCTCTGAGGGAGGCTCACACAGTGAGACGTCACACAGAGCCCTTGGCTTACAAGAAGGCAACTTACTACTGTTAAGAGGACAGCCTATTCAGAACCCCACCCCCATGCCTAACTCTACATCCCTAGCCATGCCTTAACACGAGGGAAGGAAACTGACTTCTCAGAATGCTCAAAAAGCCAATGTCTCTGGTCTCTTCGGACCTACTTTAGAGTCATTTCCATCCACCCCAAAGTCCTTTAAGGCAAGAACACTGCATCTTACAGAGCTTCTGTAGACCTCACCATTGTGGCCTGAACACGGTGCATGTGCTGGTGCCTAGGGCCACAGTGAAGCCTATTACAGAAATTAGGTATTTGCTCAATAGTCACTAGGTTCAGAGTCACTGGCTTGGACAGACTGTTGTGGCCATGAAAATGTCCACCTATTATGAATGCCTGAGCCCACACCACTAGGAAAACCACAGGTCCCTGAGGACAGATTAGGTGTGTCCAGGTGGCTTGGCAAAGAAGTGCATGTTTGGTGACTGTGCCATCTTAATGACCTCTCCTTGTGGCTGGTGATGGCTTTGAAGTTTGTGACTCTGCTGGAATGGTTTGTGGGGGGACTCGGCATATCATTACCTTCAAGGCTATCCATGTCAGCTTGGGGGAGAAACAGAAAATACAAGATTAATGTTAGATTATTGAATGTAGGAAACAAACTAAAAAACCCAAAACCAGTACAACTCCCAAGCGAAACCAAAGCCAACACCAACAAAAAGCCAGCCTGCCTTATCAATGCTTTCCACCTTCCAAAGTACCATTCTTAGAGTTTCCACCATTTCCAAAGGCCTTCCTAGCCACAGACAGCACTTATTCAGCAGGGGACTTTTATTTATCTTTTAAAAAATAAATTCCTGTCGTTACCACAGAGCACACACAGAACCTCAGTTCTGCGCATGATGTACTCTAGTGCTAACATGGAGCCTGCTTACCGACCACAGAGACACGGGGACTGTGGTGTCAGCGTTTTACACAATAAACCTTCAGTGTCTGGGATCCCAGACTCAACTGGCCACAGCTGGAACCCTTGCTTCCCTGCCCTTGATAGAGTTTAAAGGAGAAACTTGGAAAGCAGAAGAGCAACTCATATTGCAAGCTGAGACCCTGGTCAGAGGACAGCAGGGCCCAACTTCTGTTCAGCTATCACACAGGTTAACACACACCGTCATTTACATAACAGCTAAGGGTTGTCCAAAGTCCACGCAAAGAAGCCCGAGCTGTTCTCTCTAGAATCTTTTCCAGAACCGACAGCACGTATGTACATGCCTGTGCGTGCAAGAATGAGCCCAGGCTCGCCTTGAACTTGCCATCCTCCTGTGTCAGTCTCTGAGTGCTGGGACCAGAGGCTTGTGCCACTGTCCGCACTAGCAGGGTCAAATTTTAACGTGTAAACTGGTATAAATTCAACGAGTGAAGTTTCAAAATGTTATCACCACCTTAATATCTATAAACTCTAACATTTGCGCAGTTTCTCCAAGCCTGCTTCTTCCTCTGTGAATAAACATAAAACGACTTGGAGGAGCTACGAGGCCACGTTGCTCCTGGAAGACCGCACACCCTGCTGCTCTCCACGAAGGCTGGCTACCACCAGAGAGGCCTGCCTGCCTCTGTTGCTCTTGCCCCTGCCAGCTAAAGCACGGGGCAGGCTGCTGTTCTCTTCTCTTCTAGTTCTCAATCATGGCGGCTCAGCTTAGGTCTCTGCTATTGGTTGGATGTGGTGCTTTTTAGCCACACAGCACAGCATCCTCCTTCTCCAAGGCCAGAGCTGCCTGGACAGGTGCCCTTCCCTCCTGTGACCCACAGCTGGGGGTTTACCTGTTTGTACTTCCTGTAACACCGCTGAATGACGGCAGCGGCCACTTCTTGCTGTTCCCGCAAGGGTCTGCCCTGAAAGGTGAAACGAGGAGAGATCAGAATGGACTAACGTGAGAGCCGTCAACGTGCAGCGAATCGGAACCTTTACTCATGCCGTGCACCCCTCCAAGAACAGCACCCCAGGCTTTCTGAACCACATGAAAGTGATCACTATAAATTAGGAAAAATAATCTGTCAGAATAAATCTCCAACTATTTTTGCTTTTAAAAGCCAAACCATATTTGGATGTTACGAGGCCTAAAAACATGCATTTAAAAGGGTTTTTGCTTTTGCTTTTTAAAGACAAATTAGGTGTTGCACTACTTCTCTTTCAGGCTCTTGGCAGTCTTTCCTAAATAATCCAACTATTTCTTCTTTCTCTCCCTTCTACCCCCCTCCCTCTGAGACAGGGTTTCTCTGTATAACCTTGGCTGTCCTGTATTCGCTTTGTAGATCAGGCTGGCCTTGAACTCACAGAGATCTACCTGCCTCTGCATCCCTGAGTGCTGAAATTAAAGGCGTGTGCCACTGTTCCTGGCTTACTTTACTTTCCTAACACCTTCAGACAGTGATAAGACTGCTTTAGAAATGTGCAGAAAGTGACAGACTCCTACACTGCTCCCTGCCCCACCTCCAATATAAAGCTGACATCTAAGTTTATCAACTGAGTTCCCAGGGGCTCAGAACAGCCCACAGTCCTCAGGGCTCAGGGCTCAGGACAGCCCACAGTCCTCAGGTCCCAGGGCTCAGGGCTCAGGACAGCCCACAGTCCTCAGGTCCCAGGGCTCAGGACAGCCCACAGTCCTCAGGTCCCAGGGCTCAGGACAGCCCACAGTCCTCAGAGCTCAGGGTCAGGACAGCCCACAGTCCTCAGGTCCCAGGGTCAGGACAGTCCACAGTCCTCAGGGCTCAGGGCTCAGGGCTCAGGGCTCAGGACAGCCCACAGTCCTCAGGGCTCAGGGCTCAGGACAGCCCACAGTCCTCAGGGCTCAGGGCTTAGGACAACCCACAGTCCTCAGGGCTCAGGGCTCAGGACAACCCACAGTCCTCAAGGCTCAGGGCTCAGGACAACCCACAGTCCTCAGGGCTCAGGGCTCAGGACAGTCCACAGTCCTCAGGGCTCAGGGCTCAGGACAGCCCACAGTCCTCAGGTCCCAGGGTCAGGACAGTCCACAGTCCTCAGGGCTCAGGACTTAGGACAGCCCACAGTCCTCAGGGCTCAGGGCTTAGGACAGCCCACAGTCCTCAGGGCTCAGGGCTCAGGACAACCCACAGTCCTCAGGGCTCAGGGCTTAGGACAGCCCACAGTCCTCAGGGCTCAGGGCTTAGGACAGCCCACAGTCCTCAGATTCCAGGGTCAGGACAGCCCACAGTCCTCAGGGCGGCTCAGGGCTCAGGACAGCCCACAGTCCTCAGGGCTCAGGGCTCAGGACAACCCACAGTCCTCAGGTCCTGATTTAGGTCGAAAGTCCTTGTGGCTGAGGTGTCAGCCTATTAACAATGAGATGACAACCATCCCACTGGTTTTTATTTGACTAAAAGTCCTGAAAATTATTATGATAATAATGCAACATAGCTAGCGTCTTCCAAAATACATTTTATCGAACCACAAACCACAGGGAAAAGGAGCTGGGACATAGACACCCTTCTTTTACCTTGTATTTCCGGAAGGCTGTCTGGACAAGCCTGGCAGCCTCATAGAGCTCTCTCTGCTCGTGGTCGGACAGGGTGAGCTGAGCGAGCTCACTCTCCACCTTCTCGCTGGCGGATGCGCTTAGGAACTCCGACCAGTCTGCTGCCGAGGGAAGGCTGGGTTTCTCAAAAGCCACTTCACTGACTGGGGAGCCTGCGGGGCTCATGCTGGCATTAGAAGAAGGAGTTAGGGGTTCAGTGTACGCACTCCTGAAACAGGAAGGAAAGGAGAAGACGGCTTAATGGCTACTCGCACCGTCACTACCTAGTAGTTTTTAAGACATGACAGCATGCACCTGAAGCCATCCTGGGCTGGTGAGATGCCTCTGTTCGGTTTGTAGGTTGCTAGACACACTCGGCACATCGGCTGCACCTCAGTTAAGCTTATACTGTGCAGCTAATATCAGTTTAGCACTGTGTTAAATACTAAGCCTGCTAAGGGCTCTTCTGCCTCTAGGAAACTTCAGCTGCAGTGGGCGGGCGTATGCTGACATGGCATCTTATAAACACTGACTGGGAGGAAGTCACAGATGGAGAGAGGACAAGGCAGGGTTTGAGAGAGGAATGATGCCGTACTCCCTCCTAGTGAAAGCCTGGCTTTACACTTGGCCTCCCTGTCTCCAGAGGATCCCAGACCCCAGGCATCCCCAACCTGATGTGGGCAGCACTGGGCAGACGGTCGGCATCAGCGAGGTAACTGGCCAGCCAGCTCATCGTACTGCTGATGGTGGCTGGGTCTGTTCTTTCCAAGGCCGAGGACTCCATGGCTACGAAGTTCTCCTGCTTGATCCGGTCTGGGGTGGCCTCGATGATGTGCTCTGCCAGGGTCATCATGTTCACCTGCAACCAGATGGCCACAGAACTCCCTGCTCAGAAAAGACCCTTCTAACGCATCTTACTGCCCTATAAAGGAGACAGGCCAGGGAAGTGGGGAGACAGAGCCAGGCCAGGGAAGTGGGGAGACAGAGACAGGCCAGGGAAGTGGGGAGACAGAGACGGGCCAGGGAAGTGGGGAGACAGAGACAGGCCAGGGAAGTGGGGAGGGGGCAGGAAGGGGGACGGCCAGTTTACACCTCGATCTGATGCACTCAAATAGCATTTTAAGTTAGGAGGTGGCTCTCCCTGAGCCCTCATCGCCTTCTGCTCAACGTCTGGCCTCACACCTCCCTCATGACCTAGATAAGCTCTGTCTTGGGCCGACTGTGTACTATCAGCAGCTGGAACCAGTTAGGACCACATACCTCGAAGGTTCCAGGTAAAACAACATCTTAATTTTAAAATATCACTAGATATATTTATGTACATGCACATGTGTGGCCAAAGGACGACATGCAGGAGTTCTACCATGTGGTGAGGAGACCGAACTCAGGTCAGCAGGCTTGAGGGCAAGCACCTGTACCTGCTGCGTCATCTTGTTGGCCCTAAATTTATTTTTATTTTTAATTGTGTTGCATGTAGGCCTGTGTGTGTTTGTGTGCATGTGTGTCTGTGTGTGCACATGTGACAGCAGCTTCTCACAGCCTGGGAGAGGGTGTTGGATCCCCTGGAACTGGAGTTGTGAGCCACCTAGCATGGGTACTGAGAACTAAAGTAAGGTCCTCCGCAACTCCCCAAGATCAATAACCTCTCTAACCTTTCCAGCCCCTAAGATTTAATCTTGCCTCACCAACATCTGACCACTCCCCTTGTTCCTTGTCTGGGAAACCCCAGTGCTATGGGTAGCAGCAATCTGCTGAACCCCCGGCAGTTATACCCACCGGGTTCTGGATCTCCTAGACTCTGGGCAAAGTTTATGGCTCAATTCTAGGAAGTAGGACTGTGTACCATGCAAGACTGAGAACAAGAGTCCAATCCCCAGCACAGGAATAAAAAGGCAGGGCACAGTGACTGCCTGAAATCTTAGTGCTGGGAGACAGGACAGGAGGATTCTGGGAGCCTCACTGGTAGACCAATTTGAATAGGTGATCCCCAAGTTCACTGAGAGACCATCTCACAAGGAAGAAGACATCTGCCAACTTCAATCTCTGCAAACCCTCACACATGTACTCATACAAAAATAAGATTTAGGACTGGAGGTATCTTTTTAAAATTCCTTGCACACTTCTTAAAAATGGTAATCAAAGTGCAACAGTTTAGGTTTCACCAGATACTCTGGCCTCAGTGAATGAATGATCTGAAAGGAATTCCACAAAGGGTAGAACTGCTGATCTCCTTTCATGAAGGTACCTCAGAAAGTCACGTGCTAGGGGTTTGTGCTTTGCTCACTGGTTCCCCAGCCTGAGGAGCTGGCTGAGGAGGCTATGAAACCTTCCGCAAATACGGTCTTGCAGAGGGGGGTAGGGGTGATGGTGAGTATTGTCAGCTTGACTGAATCTAGCATGGCCCAAGAGAAAGGCCTCTGAGCATATCTGAGGAGGATGATTTTGGTTTTGTAAATTTATGAAGAAGACCAGTCTTTACTGTGGGTGGGGCAGGTGCCTGCTCTGTGTCAAATGGAGAAAGCAGGCTGAGCATAAAGAAGCGTTCATCGCTCTGTGTCTCTTGGCTGTACTGTAAGTGACCAGCTGCTCCAAGCTCCTGCTGCCTTAATCCCCAGCCACAGCGGACTGTATCTTGAACGACTGCTAACAAATCACAGCAACACTTCACACTTCACACACTTCACACTCAGGCCTTTGAAGGCACAGCCCCACTTCTGGCTCCTGACACGGTCAGTGAGTCCCCGCCACTCCCTCGCATAAACTCTTTAGCTAGTTCTGCATCAGGTATTTGGTCACAGCGACACTGAGACACAGAAGACTATATCCCAGTTAGATGAAGTTTCCAGAAAAGCTGAATTATAGGAATAAAATCAGGCCTGGTGGGAGGTGCAGTTGGACACTAGGAGCTGATGGAGGGAGCAGAGCTGACCTAAGACTTTTCTGACAGCTACCTAAAGTTGGCTAAAGTGAAGTGGATTTTACAATTTTAAAATCAAACCTTCAAAAGAAAAACTGTCTTAAATGTTTGTCTAAGAAATGTTCATCAACAAGCAACTGTCAATGGCAGTGTCTCCAGAAAGGGTTAACCGAGGAGAGAAGATCCGCCCTGAGCAGGGCGTGGGCGGCAGCACCCCGTGGGCACCCGTGGGCCAGGGCATGGGCTGAATAAGCAGAAAGCGAGGAGCACCAGCTACCAGCTCTGCTTCCTGACTGCGCTGCGCTGCTGGGCACGGCCTCACGTCCCTGCTGCTATGGCTTCCCCACCACAAAGGACTAAACCTTCAAATGGAACCAGAAGTAAACCCTCCCTCCTCCTTTCAGCTGTGTCATGCCAAGCAGAAAAGTAACTAATACAGGTTCCAGCAGGAATTGCTCACACCGAGGACTAGGCAAACTCTATCAGGCAGAGCAGAGCCGCTGGCTACCTGTGTAATTAGGGTTTTATCAGGACGCAGCTACACTCATCTCTTTAATTTTGTCCACAGCTACTTTTGTGCTCTTGCGGCAGATCCAAGTTTATAACAGTTTCTGTATGAGCAACAAAGCCTAAAAATACTCACCATCTGGCTCTTTACAAGAAAAGTTTATCAGCCTTTTGTCTATATTATTTGACTTAGGCTGGGCATGGGGGACACACCTGTAGCCCTCAACTCCTGGGAGGCTGAAACGGGAGGACTCTAAGTTTGACAACGGCCTGGGAGCTTAATGAGATAAAATTTAAAAGGGGCCGAGGATTGTGCTCAGTGGAGAGTGTTTGCCTGACACTCCGAAGCCACAACATTATTTGATTTACCTTGGCAGGATCCTCCTGGCTACAGGGTTGTTGGTCAATCAGTGGTTTCCCATCTGCCAGGAGTACCTACCAGCAATAAGCATGCATGCTTCTTGCCCTTTACAGAATACCAGAGACAGAAAGCTCCCTCAGGGTGCAATGCTGAGGAGTGACTCAGCAGCTGCACCTTCCCTGGCAGGGACATAACCTTCCCAGCCCTGGGCATCACTCCTTAGGGATGGGTGCCCTAGCCTTTCCCTTTTGTTTTGGGTTGCAGCAACAGGAATCTGGAAAGAGGCCGAGGAACAGAGCCCGGGAACCATGCTCTCTGGCCGCCCCCTTTGACTGCTTCTGCGGGTCTGAGTTGGGGGATTTCGCCTAATAGCCTACGCCTTGTTTAGTCTGTGACAAGTTTAGTGCCCTCAGAGGACTCTGGGCTTCCTGTGTGCATTACAGGGGCAGTCAGTTATTAGTGCTGGAGGTATTTCACTACATGCCATGTCAGCCTCAAGCCACAGCTGCCCTTCACAATGGCTAGATGACTGCCGAGCTAGTCAAAGTCACGCAGATAATCCAAATCCTGTCTGCAAGCTCCCCTGCTGGCTATTTTTAGGGCCTTGACTCTATTATAACCAGTGCTGAAAACAGGGAAGCTGGCATTCTGCAAGGAAGCAGCACACTTATTGGAGTGTCATGGAGTTTAGTCCTCAAAGGACTGGTACCGAGAGGGAAGAAGGCTCTTTCTGTTAAGGGCCCGTGCTCAGGCCCCGTTCACAGCGCCTGATTCGCAGAAGGAAAATGTGGTCCAAGAGGAGCAGGCATTCAACGTTCCCCTGAGCAAGACCAAGTTTGCAAACCCTTCCTGGGCTGGGGGTCAGCGGTGTGGGGGCTTTCAGAGGTGACCCACCACGGTCAGAACCACTGTGAGGCTGCAGCGTCTGCAGGCGTCCTTACCTGAATATCATCCATGGGCTGGGAGCACTCCTCGCTCTCTGTACTATCCCGGTAGGCCCCCATCTCTGTATTCACCACCTCTCTGTTTGCCATCATCAGGACACTCATTGGTTCCCGCGGACGCACCTGTGAAGGTGCCGCGTCCTTTACTACACTGGTCCCCTTCGGATTTCCAGTCACCTGTACTGTAGACACACCAATGTAAAGATCTTTGGAACTCCACTTTACTACAGGCTGAGATGCAGGCGCTTGGGATGCTGCAGTCTCTGGAGTGGGAGGGGAGGCTTCCCGGCTGGAGTCCCTCACTCCTTCACTGGGGCTCATTGTCTCGGGGGAAGAATGCTTAGAACTAGGGCTCTGCTTCCTGATATTTGGCTGCTCCAGACTCAGTGCAGTGCAAAACAGCTTCTCCTGCCTTGCCTGGAAGCAGTCGGGGTTCAACTTATGCTTTTTGGGAGCCGGATAATCTTTGTGGCTCTCACTGCTGTAGTAATTAGAGGGTTCAGACCGAGGTCTTCTCAGCTCTGAAAAGTACAGTAGAAAGGACAGTCAGGACAGACAGCAAAGTAGGAATCCTAAAGAATCAACACTTTATGCCTGGGAGATAAAAAGAGCAAAGCTGGAGTGCAAGGCATATTCCTGAGGCACTGACTGTACTCAGATAGTCCTCCGCCAAAGGTGTGCATTTCCTGTGCAAACAGACTTTCCACACTGGGAGGGGAACTGGCTATTTTTAAAGGAAAATCAGAAACAGTATGTGCCCCTCCCCCACCAGCCCTTAAATGTATGTGGGTATCCTAGGGGACTCTCCTAGGGGAAGCTGCAGAAAGCCAATGGGGAGCCGGCAAGTTCCAAGATGAAACCCTTGTGAATTTGTACCTGGATTGGTGCTTGCAATGACGGTGACTCCTTTGGGTATTTCTGGGGAGCTCATGGCCTCCCTCTGCCACTGGGCCATCCAGCTGTCTGTGCTTGGCTCTTCACTTGGGGCGCAGTGGATCCTGGGGGTCTGCCCCAGCTGGGCCTGCTCGTCTCTCTGCAGGTGCTCCAGACACTCTGCTAGTTTCACATGGCCCCTTGACCTGGCAATGCCCAAAGGCAGCCTTCCCAGAGAGTCTGGGATGGAGATGGCCCGGCGGTCCCACTTGTACAGCACCACTGCCGCCTCCAAGTGCCCTAGGGCACAGGCCCACATCTGAAAGTCAGGGAGACGGGTCAAGGACCTCAGTCCAGATGTCACCTCCGCTGTTTCTAGCAGCAAGTGCACTAGTCTTTCTGGAGCCACTGGATAAAACGCCGCTATTACAATCACCTCTAACAAATGTCTGATTCTGACGAGAAGTGCCAGTGTGCCTGTCTGACACTCCCTCAGAACTGGTTTACTTTCCTAAACCAGTTTGGGATGTGTCTTTGTATCATGTCCAGAAAGGATTTCGTTCAACCAGGTTGGCCTTGTACTGTGGCCTCGACCTTTGGAAGCTCCTGATTCCATCTCCCTGAAAGCTGATGCCTGAAGCCTGCACCACCAACACATTCTGTTTTGCACCTCATCTTTTAAGTAACACTCTCAGCTTCCACTGGGGTCAGGATTCCCTGTGCCAGTCTAGAGAGACAGGGGACTAAAGAAGCCTCTCCCACCCCACCTTTTTTTTTCTTTTGAGACAGGGTTTCTCTGGGTAGCCATGGCTGTCCTAGAACTTGCTCTGTAGAACACGCCGGCCTCAAAGTTAGAGATGCACCTGCCTCTGCCTCCCGAGTGCTGGGATTAAAGGTGTGCGTCACCACTGCCTGACTAACGAGCCTCTTCCTTACCAGAGGAGTACAGGAGAAGTGGTCCACATTCAGGGGGTCGACTTCCAGCTCCAAATCAATGCTGTCTGCATGCTTTGTGCTGTTGAGATAGCATGGAGGTTACCACACATTAACCCATGGGAAGAGGAAACACCAGGATAACACAAAACCTGCGAAATGAAGCCACCTGGGCGCCTAGCTTCCCTGGTGTGAGAGGATTCTGGACTCCATTCGACAAAGGCCCGAAGGAACCAGGAAGCCTCACATCTCACATCTCACATCTCACTCAGCAGTCTAGCAACTCTCTTGGGAACTGCCCTGGGAAAAGGCCCTGGCTCACAGGCTACAACACACACTGATTCCTCTCCAGCAGCAGGAAAGGCCAGGAGACTAAGACATGGGGGTGGCAGAGACCTCTGGCCTGGCCTTACCGCCATTTGATGAGGGTCTGGATCAGGGTGGCGTAGCCTTGGGCAGCGGCTAGGTGTAAGAGGGTCATCCCACGGAAAGTCTTCGAGTGGATCAAATGCTTGGACTTGGCCCAGCAGGCTCGGCTCATCATCTTCTCACAGACAACCACCACACGACTCTCGAAGCAGCTCCCTAGCGTCCCGGCGCCAGAAGCACACTATGTCATGAGAAAGTACATGTTACATCCAAGGCCACAGGCCCTCCACCACACGTGGGAGGCAAATGGCAATTAGCAATCAGTAGAAAACATGTTAACAGCAAAAATAAAGAAATGTTAATAAATAGAAAAGGACGTGGCAAGTTGGCACCCGCAGCTACCAGGCCTGAAGAGCACAGTTTGGTCCCTGGAACCACATAGTAAGTGGCCCTCTGGCTTCCATGCATGCATGCACACACAAGTTATTTTATTTGTAATTACATAATTTAATTGTAAATGTGTGCATGAGTGCAGGTGTGTGCTTGAGAAGGCTGGGGGGCGGGTAGGTTCCCTGGAGCAGGAGGTAGCGGCAGTTTTCAGCGCCTGTCAAGAGTACTGGAACTGAAATGTGCAGGCCCCTGTCTGATGAGCCAAAAAGAAGTACAATCTAAGCCTTACAAAAAGAGCTACAGGCAGCTAAGAGATGCTGAGAGTGGGAGAACCGGCCTTCCCTGGGGAGGAGCACACTGACCAGTTAAATGGTCAGCCCTGAAAACAAGTAACATTATGTAAGCTGAGCATGCTGCATAGAGGAGTATGTATGCATGTATGTATGGACGTATGTATGCACGTGTGTATGCATGTATGTACGTATGTATGGACGCATGTATGCATGTATGTGTGTATGTACGTATGTATGCACGCATGTATGTGTGTATGTATGCATGTATGTACATATAGTCATAGATACACATGGATGCAATGACAATTAATGAAACAAGAGGCCGAGAAACTGAAAGAGAATAATCATGGGATGTGAGAGGCTTGGGGGAAGGGGAGAGGGAGGGGGAAGAAATGTAACTATATTATGATCTAAAAAACTGTAACTTCATATGGGTAATAAGGAGTTTGATATACCCATAAACTGTATTTTACTGAAATGTTGAATTTTAAAAAGGATTTCGTTTAAACATATAAAGTAAAAATTATTCAACAAAAAGGTTGGGCAACAAGACATCTCTTGTGTGACTTGCCATCGCTCTCACAGCTACAGTGACTGTGACAGCTTCCCAAGATGGAAGGCACATAAAAAAAATCCGAGATCAGTAGAAGCAGAGATACTATGCTTTGCTTTCATCGATCACTGATATTAAAAATCCTGGTGCTGAAGGAGAGATGGCTCAGCAGTTGAGAGCACTTGCTGCTCTTTCCAGCACCCACATGACAGCTCACAGCCATCTGTCAGTCCAGTTCCAGGGGAATCTGATGTCCTCTTCTGCTCTCCAGAGGCACTGCGTGCACACAATGCACATACACAGGCAAAACACGCATGGACATAAGGTAGGAAATGAATTAAAATATTGCTAGTGTTCCACATTTACAAGGTTTACAAACAAACAAAATGCACTTTAAGAAAGAAGAACATTCTTCCAAGCATTGTGGTGACAGACACCTTTGACCCAAGCACTGAAGAGGCAGAGGTGGCAGACCTCTACGAGTTCAAGGCTACTATAATCTACATAGCGAGTTCCAGGCCAGCCAAGGGTATATGGAGACCCTATCACAAAACAAAATCAAAAACAAAAACCACCACCACCACCACCACCAACAACAACAAAAAAAAAACCACCAAAACAACAACAACAACAAAAATCCCCACAAAATTCTGCAGAGGAAACTGTCCCTCGCATGAAGAGCAGAAGGGATTTCCCCGAGGTTTTCAGGCAAGGCCTTGGTAGCTGAGGCAGGAAATACCACCGGGTCTTCAGGCTTATCCCCAGACTTCCTCAAAGCAAAGCTCCTAGACGGGATGTCCACGGAGGCCTCAAGAGCAGTAGCCCTACAGCCATACTTGATCTCCCTGTGCCTGGCCACGTGATACATTCGCTGAAAAAAGTATGAGAGGGGCTTAGTGAATACAGGCGCTTGCCGTCAGGGCTGACAACCTGACTTCAATCCCTGGAGCCAAGGTGTGAGGAGAAAACTGACTGCCCACAGTTGTCCCCCTGGCCTCCACATGTGTGCCATGTACACATACATTAATTAAAATGAAGAAAAGAAAACCTAAAAAGAATAGGAAATAAACAAACCCCCCCCCCAAAACAAAAAAAAGGGGGGGGAGGAAACATTGTGACAGATGCTTTATTTTTTTTAATATTTTATTTAAATTTTAATTTATGTGGCTTGGTGTAGAAGTGTCAGATCTTGGAGTTACAGACAGTTGTGCGCTGCCACGTGGGTGCTGGGAATTGAACCCAGGTCTTTTGGAAGAGGAGGCAGTGCTCTTAACCACTGACCTCTCCAGCCCTGTGAAAGATGCTCCAATGTGACACTGTCCCTCACTGAACAATCCTCCATGAACCATTTTTTTTTTTAATTCCCCTTCTGGGAACTAGAAAAGGCTTAAGCACTGCTGAATTAAACTGTGCTCTATATTTCTTAAGATAGGCAAAGATACAAACCAGGAGGAGTGATTTAACTTGGAGTTCCAGCAGATGTGCCCCTGGCTGTTCCTCCCATTTGCTAGGGAACACAGTGAGACCCGAGACCAAGAAATACAGCTGAAAACTGGGGTGGTGTGTAACAGTCTGCACCCAGGCCTCTGTCACACTGCACAAACTGAGCACAGGCACCAGGAAGCAGGGTCCCCGGACATCTTATTCCAACCTATGAATGACATTAGTAGCAGCAGAGAGGCCACTGGGACCAACTGCTTCATGCATGAATGAAACATGAGCAAACAGAAGCTGCCAACGGCAAGGCCTACCTGGGCCTGGCCCCCTCCAGTACCACTTCCGCTGCCGCCTCCGCTGCCGCCTCCGCTGCTTCCCTGCTTGTGCTGCTGGGAGCCCGTCATCTCGGCCATCCTCCGCTCCATCTGTTCCAGGCGCTCCAGGATGGACATCCTGAACTGGTTATCTAGGGCAGAGCAGGAGAGTGAGGCTGCGTTCGAGAAGAAAAGCATTTGACCTGTGGCCTATGCCAGCTTCTGAGCCTGGCGTCCAAAAGGCTGTCAGTAGCTCTGCCAAATGAGGGACTACAGCAGGCCAGTTCCCCAGCCCAGCACACAGGCTGTCTCCACACACCACAACGTAACGCTTACAGGAGCCCACAGCCCTCAGAGGAAGGACCAGGAAAATCCCTTTGTGTCAAAATTCTTGCTTTTGGGCTCCGGGTTCTCACTTCACTATTTCTCTGTGGAATTCCCCACAGAGACCCTGAGGAGATCTGGCAGACCCTGTTACCATCCCCCAGGGCAGACACGGGAAGTGGGTATGACACAATAAGATGATTGTGAGAGAGTGGGCAGGAGGGGTATTAGCTCTCTTACAAGTTTAGCACTCTCTGTCACAGACAGGTACCTACTTCACTCCTACGCTAAGAAGACAGCAGGCCACCGCCGAGGAGCTGGGACCGTAACCCAGAAAGTATGATTCGGCACCACTGAGTAAAGGCCACTCGGCACAACCGCACCTTGACCTGTGTACACGTGAGCACACACGCAGGAAGAGTCAAGATATGTCACAGGGATAATAAGAGAAGCCCAAATAATTATTAAGGCATCAGTGCCCATATTAATGCCACAGATTTTCATACGTATGGTGCTGGGGTGCCAGGAGCAGTGAGGAGGGCAGAAAAGGCCGATTCCTGCTGGGGCCCAGTGGGACTGTGAAAACAAACCAGCTGGAGAGTGTGACCGGAACAGTGGATGGGCACAGAGCTGAGGCACGTTAGGAAAGGCGACCCTTAAGTCTGGCCAGTGTGAAGAGAATAGCCAGGCACGCCAGACAAGAACAAAGGGGCGAGAGTTGTGTATGGGAATAAACGCGAAGGCTATGAGGCAAGACATGCAAGGAGCGGTGGAAGAGGCGGCCCACTGGGAAGGGAGGGTCAGCTGAAGAGGTGGGCTGCTCGGAGCCCTGCGGTGCTGTGGGCTGACTGTACAGCTAGGATAAACCTACAGCCCCTCCAGTCTCAGCTCAGGGAGCGGGGAGGGCAGTTACTGTGGGAATCACACCGGTTCATACATGTCCCATGTTCAGAACATACTATGTTACTAAGTGTTCTCGTCACCAGCTTCTAAAGTGGAACTATGGTCCTCAGGATCTCACAAATGACAGCTACAGCCCAAAGTTTCTCCCCAAACTTTGAAAGGCACAGCTCTGTTCAGAACATGGCATCTGAGTCATGGAAAAAGGAAAGCTTGGAATGGGGACATCTGCCAGTGTTCCCAGACTGGTGAGTGGGGCAGCTAACGGAGGAGCAAACGGCAGAGGCCAGCAGACCACCAACCCGGGAGGCAGGTACAGGTGCTTTACAGACAAAGACAGGCAAAAAGGAAACACTACACAGGCCTGGAGTGCCCCGAAAAACAGACTTCTCCCTTGGAAACTCTCTGTCAGATTCACTTTAAAACCAAAACGCAAGAAGGAGACCTTGTCACTAGTCCTGATGTCACCTCTGCAAATACAATTAACAGAAACAAGCGGCGTTTGCTCAAGGGAAATGGGCCCCACCCCAATCTCTGCTCTAATTTCACGTGCACAGGTGGATACAGGCACCTTGGAGGATTTCACCGAGAATTACACGCCTGAGTAACTAGACATCAACACTGGCTGAGATGAAGGCGGAGGGATATAAGCAGAGGAGCCTTGAACAGGTCCCAGGAACCTAAACACAGCAGGAAAACTCATCCCTCCGTCTGAAGACAGAACTCCACCCTTAGGTCACAGCTCAGCGCAAGCAGCAGGACCATCATCCTCCTCGGGACACGCAGAGGTGCCTGCTTCCTCCCAGCGCCGCAGTGCTCAGCCCAGCCTGGGCCCACACTAGGCTACCTCACCGGCATGACACGGCTTAATTCTAAACCAAAGCACAGTAGACTCAGCGGCCAAGATGAAGAGCCCTCAGGAGACACAGTCAGGGAGGCACTGAATGCCTGAGACTTGGCCACCCCCACCACAGCAGTTCCCTGTGGTCACCTGCCATCCTTCCTGCCAGGCCCAGACACAACAGACTGTCCTGATCTGCAAAGGCAAAAACCTACAGCTACCTCACTGGCTTCTTACCCACAGGAACAGGCCTGCCATGTTGCTCCACAGTGAGTGCTTCCATGTTAACAAGCCACTCCAAGAGGCACTTCACGAAGACACCCAGCCTCTGAATCGTAGGCCAAATAAACACCTATCTTTTATAAAGCATCCAGTTTCGAATAGAGCTGCCTCTGTATCCATGTCCTCTCCATCCATGGGATCATTTGAAAGATGGAAAAAATATTTTTTTGTTGTTGTTTTGTTTTTTGAGACAGAGTTTGTCTGTGTCGCCTTAGCTGTCCTGGACTCATTTTGTAGACCAGGCTGGCCTCGAACTCACAGTGATCCGCCTGCCTCTGCCTCCTGAGTGCTGGGATTAAAGGTGTGTGCCACCACTGCCTGGCGGAAAATATTTTTTTAAATAGACATGGGGGGTGAGAGGCATGACAGGGAGATGGCTCAGTCCATAAAACACTTGCCATGCAAACACGAGAACTTGAGATTTCCAGCTGGCGCTCAGGAGGTGGAGATGGGCTCTCCAGGGCGAAAGCTGAATGGGCAAGGCTCCTAGTTTGAGTGAGAGATAAATACAGGTCGAGAGGGAATGAGGAAGACGCCCACGTCAACCTCCGGCTTCCATGCTGAAGTACTTACGTACATGCACGCACAGAGAACATACAGAAAACCCAGGCCTGGCAGCTGGCCTGTCACCACCGTGACCTAAGAGGCCAGAGGGTTAAGAGTTCAGAGCAGACTAAGTAACTTAACACCCTGTCTCAAAATTGAAAAGGCCTGGGAACTGGGCATGGTGGTGCACACCTTCAGTTCCAGAACTGAGGAGGCTAAGTCATGCAGACTAGCCTGATCTACATAGCAAGTTCCAGGCCAGCCAGGCCTACACAGGGAGACCCTCCCTGTCAAAGAAAAAACAAACACAAACGTCAGAATGCCTAGGACTGTCTATCAGTGATTCTGTGCTTGCCTTGTGTATAGGAGCCCTACAGCACAACCCCAGCAAAGCATCCACACGGACCAGTACGGGTTTCTTGTCATCCCTGAATTATATGGCACAATTACTGACACAGCATCTACCTGGGATTAGATACCGTAAATAATTGTGAGACAACAAAACACATGGAAAGACACACTTAGGCTCTACACAAACACTCTGAGTCAGAGACCTGAGCCTTCCTGGATCCTTGTATCTTTGGAATGTCCTCAAACCAACACACACTAGGTACTGAGGAGGTACCAAATGTCATATCTCAGTAGAAAATGGCCTCTGACACTAGTGGTCCTCACTTTAGGAGGGCTTATGAGACCGCTGGGCTCTATTCCTTGAGTTTCTGACCCCGCAGGTTTGGGTGAGGACCAGCAGTTGCACTTCTAACAAGTTCTCAGGGGTGCCAGGGATGCTAGTTGGGACCACATTTCAAGGAGTCTGGCTCAGGCCCTGGCTTGCTTCCACTGTGAAAGAGCACCCTCTCTCTTCCACCGAGTGCTTGGTTGATCGTCTGACCGAAGCAGATTCCTTCCCAGCACAGCCCTGGGGAAACTGCTTGGTCCCATCCACACCAGCTTGTTGAGGAGAATTGGGACCCACGCCTTTTCCCCAAGTGCAAAGCCAACTCAGATCTGTCCGGACTTGAAAACATTAAGACACACCCCCCTTCCTTCCCTCCTCCTGCACAGTCAAGCACTAACCTACATTCCCTTTGTTTCTTACCAGTTTCTATTCAAGGTAGGGTGTCTCCCAGGTGTGTGTCTCTGCCCTTGCAAGTCTTTAAATTGGTCTATTTGTCTGCATGGCTTCAGCAAAGGAAAGGTACTTTAGCCACCATTGGGCCCTGCCCCACAGAACAAGCACGCACACGCACCTACACCCTAGCCAGAAAGTAAGTCATCCTGGCACCTGACTCACCAATGCTCCCATGAAGACTATGCTCTACCTAAACCTTTTCTGTTTTTTTAAGTGGCATTCTTCAACAGGACATCAGTGACATGGAAGAAGGAACACAGGAGATAGCAGAGATCTTTCTTTCTTTCTTTCTTTTTTTTGGTTTTTTGAGACAGGGTTTCTCTGTGATATCTTGGCTGTCCTGGACTCGTTTTGTAGACCAGGCTGGCCTTGAACTCACAGCGATCCACCTGCCTCTGCTTCCCAAATGCTGGGATTAAAGGCGTGCACCACCACGCCTGGCTATATCAGAGATCTTAACTCTGGTGTGATCCACCTGACGCCTTGTTTCTCTCATCAGTGAAGGAAGGACTCCAATGCCTCTTGTACATTAAATAAACCAACACATAGGTCCAAGTGAAGGGACTTCAAAATGTGAGCTTCTGCCACACGGGGTCTTCTCCCAAGCAAAGCTATGGGGCCTTTAAATATTAAATGTTTAATGATTTTTATTTACACACATGTGGCAAAGATCACAGAGTTCCCATAAGCCCCTCGCCCAGTTGTCCCTAATGCCAGCATTCATTTAACCCCTTCGTTAAGATGAGGAAACTAGCCGGGCGTGGTGGCGCATGCCTTTAATCCCAGCACCTGGGAGGCAGAGGCAGGTGGATCGTTGTGAGTTCAAAGCCAGCCTGGTCTACAAAGTGAGTCCAGGACAGCCAAGATATCACAGAGAAACCCTGTCTCGAAAAACCAAACCAAACCAAACCAACCAACCAAACAAACAAAAGATGAGGAAACAAAGGTTGCCAGGGCCCTACTATTAACCACAGGCCTGAGACTGACTAGCCCCCGGCTCCCTGATGCGCCTTGTTTCTTTCGAGACTCAGCCCAGGACACAGCACACATCCGTGTTCAGGCTCCTTTAGACTTGTGACTTTTACCAGCTCTTATTCTTCACTTCCATCATTTTAAAGACTATTCGCTGGATAGTCTGCAAGTGATTCTGCATTTCAGGTTTGTCTGCTGGTTAGATGAGGGCTGTGGGGTTTTTAGGAGACAGCAGTGGGTCTGGGATGGTGGATGGATGATGCGACCCTTGACCTGTTTGGTTTGGGCAGGGTCTGCTGGAGTTGTTGGTAACATTGGGATTGTTCTCCAGCAGTCTTTGGAAGCAAGGAATCAAATCCTGTCTGTGTTTGCAGGGGAGGCCACTGAGTTCTGTGTCACAGGGAAGAGGTGTCACACGTAACCTGGAATTCTCCAGTGAGGAAGGATGCCCTGTCCACTTCAGTCACTTCAAGAAATTGGCCTTGTTGTACTTATTTCCCACCCTGGGTCATAAGTTATTGACTTCTTGCTCAAAGTGTCCCAGCTCCAGCCACAAGCTCTTCCAGGCAGGACCCCACGCTCTCCTGGTGTGTCACCACCATCTTTCTCTTCTGAGCACTTCCTCAATCTTCAGGGATCACAAGATGGTGCAGGTTTGCCTTTTATTTCTCCTGCCCCAGCCTTAGACGCAACAACCCCGGTGAGGTGTGGAGCATGACTCCTTTCACTGGAGAATGGTGTTTAGGAGCCAGGACTTGGTGTGGTGTGTGCTCACTACTGCTGGTGATCACTGTTTCTAGGCTCCATCAGCAGACAGAGCTAGTAGACATGTGTATGCATACAGACACATGCAACCACAGCAACCCATCTGTCCCTACATTGAAATAAACAGTCTCAACATGAATCAAGTGAACATGATTACAATGTTCATTCATACCCTCTGGGGCCACTGAAACAAACACATACAGATGATGAAAAGAAAGAGTGCTGGGCTGGAGAGATGGCTCAGTGGTTAGGAGCACTGTCTGTTCTTCCAGAGGTCCTGAGTTCAATTCCCAGCAACCACATGGGGACTCAGAATCATCTGTAATGGGATCTGATGCCCTCTTCTGGCATGCAGGTGTGCATGCAAATAGAGCACTCATATACATAAAATAAATAAACAAATCTTTAAAAGAGAAAGAAAAGAAACAGTGTTACCAAGCAAGGCAACAGGAGTCATGACATGCCGCGAATACCACCCAGGGAGCGTGGATAGATGGCGAGGAGGAGGAGACAGCCTCTCAGGTACACAGGAGGACAGGCACAGCAGCAGGCCCGACCACTGTCGAACTCCACTTCTTACAGTTTCAAAATATAAGGATAAAGAAAACTGCACCCATTGTCATGGATAACTCTGATGATGTCAAAGATCAGAAAGAAACATGACACAACCAACTGCTGCCCAACAACCGAGGATGGCTTGGTGGAGCTGCGTGTAGCGGCACACACCTTAAACTCAGCACTCAGGAGGATTAGGCGGGCAGATCGTTGAATCAAAATCCAGCCTGGTCTACGTGGTGAGAGTTCCAGGTCAGCCAGGTCTACATAGTAAGACGCTCTCTCAAAAAGTACAAAGCAGCAAACAGGAATAGCTACCTGGGGCTTGATTTACCCAATGCCAGCCTTTCCCGTTATGCAGAATACCACACAGCCAATCAGGGGTGGGTGGGGGCACGCCTAGTTCTCTGATAGGAATTCCCAACTCTCAAAGGGATTCATTTAAAATGTTTTGAGCCGATGGTTGCCCAAATCTTTAAAGAAAACAATGTCAAGAAATCGGATGCCCACAGCATCCTCTAACTTTAGAAAACATGGCATCTGCTGCTGGCAGAGTGGAGACATGCAGGGGTTTGGTCCTCTGCTCTGAGCGTGACAGAGTGTTTGCCAGAAAAGACCCAGAGCCTGCTGCACCTCTGCTAGCTCCTGATTTTGTGCATCCCACTTTAAGTTTTTGAAATGCTATTAATTTTCATGGTTGTACTGAATGGTTTCCAATATGAGATAAAATAATTTAAAATACTGGGGCCTGGGACTGGAGAGATGGCTCAGCAGTTAAGGGCACTGGCTGTTTCTCCAGAGGACCTGGGATTCAACTCTCAGCATACACATGGCAGCTCACAACTGACTGTAACTTGAGTCTCAGGGGACCTAATGGCCTCTTCTGGTCTCACTGGGCACCAGGCATAGAAGGGATGCACAGTCGCGCATGCACACAGAGCACCCATGCACATAACATTGGCTCAGCACTTTAGAGTACTTGTTGCTCTTGCAGAGGACTTGTTTGGTTCCCAGCACCAACACCGTGGCTCAGACCCATCAGTAACTCCAGTACCAGAGATCTGGCACCCTCTTCTGATGCCCACAAGTACTACATGCATGTGATACACGCAGGCAAAACACTCACACACATAAAATAAATCTTTAAAAAAAAATCTTAAATCAAATCCTTCTCTTTGAACCTGTAACATAAAACTAAAACCTCTGTTTTACTGTGGCATGCTCATTAGCAACTGCTCAAGGTCATGTTGATGTTTTTTGTTGCTTTTTTTTTTTTTTTTTTTTTTCTTTTCTTCTAATTCACTCTTCTCTGAACACAGCAGGAATTTTCCATGCCTCTGGGCCCCAGCTAATGCTGCCCTTTCCCATGTCCACCTGTGAACTTCTGATTCTTTAGAAGCTCAACCACCACTTTCAACAGGGTATTAACAACAGCTACTGAGCAGCTACATGGAGTACCTCCAGAGGCCAGGCACACCTCACGTCTCAGTCATCTTCCCAACAACAAAAGGGCTCCCCTCTTTGCTTAGAGAGGAGAAAGTTGAGGCTTAGAAAACAGCTTACTTACCCAAAGTCATGCTGCTTGTAAGCATTGGGGTGGAGCTCTGAACACAAGACACTGCAGCCAGCCTCCCTTCCCTGCCTTGCAAACACTGTGCACTCATTTCCTATAAATCGTCCCACAATGAGTGAGACTGGGTCGCTGGGACCTGGCACCAAAAGCAGAGTGACTGCTTAGGGGAAGGAGTATTGCTTTCTAATTTAAGCACCTGAGAGCCAAGTTATCAAGTTATCGATGAGGTCATTTACTGACTGTCCAAGGACTTGGCAATTTCACTGCCATGGTGGTCTATGTGCCAATCAGAAGTTCTTACTGTTTGCTTCAGTGGAGAGAGGTTGGCTGAAATGGGCAAAAATGCAATGGAGCTGACTTGGAAGGAGGAGAGAAAAAAGCTGTGTTTTCCTGTCTTTTTTTTTTCCAGTTCAGGTAAAGAAATGATGTCACTACACAGTGCTGGCCGAGGAGCCTGGCAGCAAAACTCAACCATGTGACGTCCTCAAAGATACAAGCTGGAATTTCCCAGCAGAGCAATGTCACTTTTCTGCAGCCGCTGGCGCTGTACACTAAAAATATCACTGACCCCTAACTGTTAGATGCCCCCTTTTCACTTGGGAAACGGACTATGCAAATAACCAGCCACAGAGCATACCTTTGTGAAAGCAGAGCCTGTAATTAGTTACCAAAGCTAAACACAGCCATCAGGCTAGGCTGCTGTGTAAACGTGACATTTTAATTATGCGAAACAAAAGAAACAGTCTCTAGAACAACGTCAGATGCATGCTTGGGCACCGACGTCTGCGCATCAGCTGCTGCGCAGTACACGCAGAGACACTTTGAGTCCTCTTGCCAGAGTAGGAGAAAGTTTGCCTTGGCAGGTAAATGAATGAAGGAGCCACCATCAAATACCATCTGCTATTTTAAAACACGTTATTTGTGTCTCAAGTGCACATGTGCCTCCTGTTGCTCTTTGGACAGGGAGCGAGAGGCCGGCTCTCGTTCCATTTCCAGCCCTTGGCTTCAGTGGCAGCAAGAGCTGACAAGGCAGGAGGAGGCATGGCTCGGACTATTTCTGTAATGAACTGTAATTGCTGCTTAGGAAGTCTCCTAAATGTTTCAGGAAGCCTGGAAAGATGGGGAAAGTGAAGTCACTTCTTCATTCCTTCCCAGAATAAATGGGGCCACCGGAGTCCATTAAGCTGCGCCTCCCTGGCTAGCCACGTAAGATGTCCAAGCGCGGAGGGAAGAGGAAGGGCCAGACCACGATAAGGCACACGCTGTACCACTCCGATTTTCCAAAGCAACTGCTAAATTTAGCCTTAGGAAAAACCTGCCATACTCCACTTTTTAAAAACCCTCCAACTCTATGGATCAAAACACTAGAATGGGAGGTTAGGGTGTTTCCTCTGCCTGCAGTGGTTTGGGACTCCAATTTCTCCTCCTTGTCTTTGTTCCACACCGGTCTAAGCAACAGTCTTAGGAAGGCCCAAGAACTCTTTTTGGGAGGCTGCTGAACAAAAGCAATCGGACGCAGCACTGAGGAGCAAAGCAAATGATCCCCCTCACCACTCACAATTGTCCAACATGAGAGCCAGAGGACCACCGAGCTGTGTGGGGAGCCCGAGAAGCTCAGTCGGCACTGCAGAGAGAGAGAGAGAGAGAGAGAGAGAGAGAGAGAGAGAGAGAGAGACAGAGAGAGAGAGCACCCCAAGGTACTGCAGGAGCTGACCTTGCTGTCAATAAAGGACAGATCCACCTGGGATTCAAGGCAGCAAAAAACGGCAGCTAATTAGAACCAATGAGAAGAAGGCTCCACCCAAGGACTAGAGGGTCTGAGAGAAGAGGCTGCACCCCAGGACCAGAGGGTCTGTGCCCCTTTAAGTTTGCAAAGGCTCCAAAAGGCAGCCAAATCAGAGGGCAGCCTCAACAGCTCCAGGCCACGGAGAAAATACAATACAAGGAAACTCATCATTTTGGACAATCAATGCACGTTAATATAGAGGAAATACGATAAACAGAAAAGGAGACATCTGACAGACACGGGGGAAGACAAGACAGGAAGACATGAGTTAGCAGAGGAGCTAACTGGCTTTTATGAAGAAAATTCAGGCTTAAGGCCCGAAAAGGACAAAGTATGAAGGCAGAACTGTCAGCGAGCGTGGACATGATAATCAAGTGAAGACAGGCTGGCTGGTCCCAGTGTCATCAAAAGCCATTTAAAATCCTTGGGGTGGGGGACACTATGGAGAAGGAGGGTTGGAGGAGATTTCTACTGTGCCTTTACTGATCTGGAGCTCGAGAGCTGTGATAACCAAGGCAGTTGAAGCTTCGTTAACCAACAGGGCTCTCAAACATGTGAGCCCAGCCTCTACCTAAAGGACTGCATGCACACTCAGACAGAAAAGCCTTGCAGTCCCCAAGAAGCCACGAGGTACGTCCAGCCCAGCCACAGCCTCGCAGCACACAGGGTACATAGCAGAAATAGGCACTGAGCTGGGCATGGTGGCACACGCCTTTAATCCCAGCACTCGGGAGGCAGAGGCAGGTGGATCCCTGTGAGTTTAAGGCCCATCTGGTTTACATAGTAAGTCTGAGACAGCCAGAGCTACGTAGAGAGACCCTGTCTCAAAAAAAGAAAAAAGAGGGGTAAAAAGAAAGAAAAGGAAGGAAAAGAAATAAGTGATGTCACCCATCTGAAAGATAAGATGTGACCTTCATTAACAAGCTATTGTCATTTCTATGATGGTCTGGCTTTTCCTCACCAAGTTACTAAAAGCAGTTGCTTGCTTTGATTTTATTTTTTGATCCTGGGTGTCATGTACCTCAAACACACCTTTTAGCCAAGAATGACTATCAGCTCCTCATCCTCCTATCTCCACCTCCAAACGTGGGATATTACAGCATGCACCACCACACACGCGGGATATGACAGCGTGCACCACCACACACGCGGGATATAACAGCGTGCACCACCACACACGCGGGATATGACAGCGTGCACCACCACACACGCGGGATATGACAGCGTGCACCACCACACACGCGGGATATAACAGCGTGCACCACCACACACGCGGGATATGACAGCGTGCACCACCACACACGCCCTTGCCACTTCCTGTCCTTCTGGCATGGCCATCTTTTTTCTATCTGAGTGAAGAGACATCAAAGACCAGGCTCCCAGAACAAACCATCCATCCCCCCGAGGCCACCCTAGAAGCAGTGCTCTGCAAGGCTGGGTAGGAGGCAACACGGGGCGGAGGGCAGAGACTCAGTAAAGAAGATGTTTTATGGACACCTGGGGAAGAGCAGCCAGATAACCCCATATGCTTCCAGTCAGGACTTCTACTCACAGGGGATGCTCTTACTCCCACGTTCCAGATGCTTCCTCCACACTGGGGAGGAATTCCCGTCGGTTTCCGACTTGCTCTCTAAGAGTTGTCAGAGGCCTTGGTTTTTCAGAGCTGACTGTGTGGGGTGTCACCCGCACAAACACACCCTGATGACTTGCTAGCTTGTGGGAATGTTAGAAAGTTCAAGATATTTCAAAAGCAAGCATTTTATTTGTTTATTTTTGAGACAAGCCTCACCATGTGGAGCACTCTATGTAGACCAGGCTGGCCTTGAACTCACAGAGATTCCCCCTACCTCTGCCTCACAAGCACTGGTATTAAAGACATGCACGGCCATGTCCAGTCTGGCATTTTATTTTATATTTTTAATTTTTTAAGATTTATGTATTATGTATACAGTATTCACCAGATCACATTATAGATGGTTGCGAGGCACCATGTGGCTCCTGAGAGTTGAACTCAGGACCTCTGAAGTGCAGTCAGTGCTCTTCACCACTGAGCCGTCTCTCCAGCCCCATTTTATTTTTTAAAACAGGGAGTTTGGCAATGACATACTTCTATCTCACAACTTGAACATTTAATAATCATATTTTTCACAATGCTAAAAAACTTTGGAATAAATATAGACAAAGTCCTTTTTAGATGAATAGATTAAAATAATTTGCAGCCAGGAGTGGTGGCGTACACCTTTAATCGGGAGGCAGAGACAGGTGGATCACTGTGAATTCGAGGCCAGATTGGTCTACAAAGGGAGTCCAGGACAGCCAGGCCAACACAGAGGAACCCTGTCTCAAAAACCTAAAAAATAAATAATAATTTAGGAAGAAACAGCTGTTTTCCTTAAAATAATGGACATATTACAGGTAAGTCTCAATAGATAAAAGACATAAAAACAGTATTTTATACTCCATCACTTGTCTTTCTGATAAAAGAATAAACATTTTGTTAAATTTGACGCAGTTGAGACATTTTATTTGTGAAAGAAACAACTAGTTTTAGGAAGTGCTCGGTCCTCACTGCCTTTCCCTGTGAGGGTTGATTGATCCTGGGCTCCATCTGTGCATCAAAAGAAGGAAAAGCCCACATCTCCACCATGGCGCTCACTGCAGTGGGGAGTGTGGGAGGGGACTTAGCACTCACGCCCTATGCCAGGCCTGATCGTCTGGGTTAGGCAGAAGAGCTAAGGTGGCAGTGGCTTTCACTAGAGTGGTACAGGCTTGACTTCAAACAAGGGTGGGGGCCTGCCCTGCCCTGCTACCTTCACCTGAGCCCCCAAAGTGGACAACCTGAGCCACTCCACTTAGAGTACAGTTCTAAAAGTGTGGGGACAGTTAAACAGTGGAACAAAAGGCAGCTAAGGATGCCGGCCCTGGAAAGCCTCCATTGCCACCCCCAACACCACAGCTCCTTTCTCCCTCCTCACTTTGCTCATCCTCCCTCTCTGTCCCAGTCTAGCCCCCCAGAGTCCACTTAGGCCCTGCTTAGCTGGTGGCAATCCTGGATGTTTGAGGTGGCTGATGAAAACACATACAATTAATGACAAATCAGATGAGGCCAAATCAAGACTCAGGAAAGAGAAACACTCAGCCCAAGCAGTTATACAGAAAACAGCACTAAATACTCCAGTTGGGGTTAAACGGGAGTCCTTGATTTCACTCACGTAGCAGAGTGAACGCAACAGAGGCCACTCATGTCAGGATCACAGTCTGTCACGTGCCTGGATGCATGACCTCCCCTAATATCAAAGTCTGAACAAGGGACTGGAAGGCTGGCCCAGCAGTGAGAGGGCTCTCTCGGAAGACACGGGTTTGGTTCCCAGCACTCACTATCACACCTGCTTGTAACTGTAGCTCCAGAGGATCCAATGCCCCCTTCTGGCCTCTGTAGGCAGTGCACTCACATGTACAATGCACAGAAACACGCACACACATACACACACATACACACACACAATCTGAAAGAAACAACTTCCACAGGTACTAATAAGAATGCTATGGCTGGGCATGGTGGCGCACGTCTTTAATCCCAACCCTCGGGAGGCAGAGGCAGGTGGATCACAGTGAGTTCAAGGCCAGCCTGGCCTACAAAAACGAGTCCAGGACAGTTAAGGCTACACAGAGAAACCCTGACTCGAAAAAACAAAACAAAACCAACCAACCAAACAAACAAAAACCAAAGGGCATCTAGGACAGCCAGGGCTGTTTCACAGAGAAATCCTGTCTCAGCAATAAAATAAAATATTTTTTTAAAAAGCTACAATTTCAGATTCAGTTTCTTTGCAACAGAAACAGTTCTGGGCGTCAACAAGTTCACAAAAACAAAAACAAAAACAAAAATGTCCAATGTGGTCTAACTTCTCAACTCTCTGTTGAAATGGCCTAAACCAATGAAAAATTAACTGTTAATTTGTTAATCAAGTAACCAATAAGATTGCAGAAAGGAAATGTTTTTTAAAAAGTAAGTTTATGCTGCATTCATAGCTATCCTGTGCTACACGCAGCTCAAAGGCCACAGCCGGACACCACAGTATATGCTGCCATGCAAGGGGGCATCACCAGGACAATACTCTTGATACTGGACCAAAACCCGAAGTCAAAGTGGAGTTAGAAATACTTCATCCACTCTGTGTTGTCATCAGCAACAGGAGTATGACTAAGGCGCTCACAAACTAGCTCAGCTCAGCATCTTTTCCGTCCCATCCCATCTCCCACCTTAGGAGACTCCCTCTGTCACTCAGCTCCCCTTCAGACACCGGCCAGCACGCAGGACCTCCTTAACCCAAATTCTCTTTTCTCTCTCACAGCTTTGAATCTAAGGCACCTCAGAAATATGTGTTTCAAGGTCTCTGCTCCATTTGGATAAACTAACAAAGAAAACAAGATTACAACTACAACACAGAGTAATGTTAGGGTTATGCCATCCAGAAATGTAAATTACTCCTTGGCTTTGTTTTCAGCTGTAGAGAGTGCCGACCAGGAGATGGTTTGTGGGTAATGGGGCTTGTCACCAAGGCTGACCGTCTGAGTTCAATCCTCGTGACCCACATGATGGGAGGAGAGAGCTGACTCCCACATTGTCCCCTGGCTCCATGTGTACTTCATGGCACACGCATCCACACACAAACAGAAATAAGTAAAATAAATATAATAAAATCGAAGTATAGAGAGTATTAGGCCTACTCTTCTGGGGACGGTGCTGAGAGGCACTCAGGATGGTCCAGCATTTGACATACCGTCGTAGGCTCTCTTACAGACAGCATCTGACGAAGCCAGGCTGTCTAGAACCCTTGGCCACAGGATTGTTTACCTGTGCACCAAGAAGGTTCGGAAAGCACCTAAGACCGCATGTGGTTTGCGCCCAGGCAGACTGCGAGGGGTTCGTGCTGTGAGGCCTGAATTCCTTGTGAGGTTCCCTAAGACAAAGAAAACAAGTCAACAGTGGCTCCAGGTGTGCCAAGTGTGTCTGTGACAGGATCGAGCGGGCTTTCCTGATTGAGGAGCAGAAGATCATTGTGAAAGTGTTGAAGGCACAAGCACAGAGTCAGAAAGCAAACTAAATATGCAGCCTTTTAAGTAATAAAAATCAAGGCTTGGTCTATGAAAAAAAAAAAAAAAAAAGAAGAGTACTAGGCCTGTCATTTTTCAGAGTATCATTTTGAGTTCTGTATAAGAATCCTCATGAATAATGCTCCTTTTCCTAAAATAATTTTCTATGTTTTTCAAGACAGGGTTTCGCTGTGTAGCCCTAGCTGTCCTGGATTTGCTTTGTAGACCAGGCTGGCCTCAAACTCACAGAGATCTGCCTGCCTCTGCCTCCTGAGTGCTGGGATTACAGGCATGTTCCCAGCTTCTATGTAAATTTTTGCTCAAGCATTACCATTTTGTTTTGGTTTTGTTTTGGTTTTTATAGACAGGGTTTTTCTGTGTAGCCTTGGCTGTCCTGGACTCATTTTATAACCCAGGCTGGCCTCGAAGTCACAGTAATCCAACTGCCTCTGCCTCCCGAGTGCTGGGATTAAAGGTGTGTGCAATCATGCCCGGCCTGTTTTCTTTTTCTTTTTTTAAGATTTATTTTTTTTTTATTATTACATATACGGTGTTCTGCCTGCACGCCAGAAGAGGGCACCAGATCTCATTATAGATGGTTGTGAGCCATCATGTGGTTGCCTGGAACTGAACTCAGGACTCCTGGAGCAGCAGCCACTGCTCTTAACCGCTGAGCCATCTCTCCAGCCCAAGCATTACTGTTGCATGATGTGAGGTTCACTATTGCCCTGGTGTATGGACGCATCATAAATGTGTGCTACGCGTTGACACTATGGAAATTATGCAACTCAAAGCTTTATAGTACACAACACAGGTCCCTGTTATGGTAGTCATTCTCCTGAAAATGCAAACATTTACTGCAGGTTGAAAGGGCTTGGTTCCCAGGCTAGCCCTGGGGCCTTGCACGGTTTAAAGTGGTATTACTATTACTGATAAGCCTATAAGCTCTCTCTCTCTCTTTTTTTTTTTAATGTCCCCCATAGTCACAGACACTTAGAGCACTTGGTTACCAGTTGGTGGCCTATTGGGCTCTTTAGATGGTAGGGCCTCCGCGGGAGAAGTGCAGAAACTGGGGGTGCCCTGTCCCACTTCCACTTCGGTCTCTTAGCTCCATGCTTGCATTAGGAGAAACAAGCGCCCTTGTCACTCCTGCTGCACGCTGGCCTATCTCCCCACTACCCCTCTAGGTTGCCTTGGATACGGTGTTTTATCACAGCTTATACACTCTTAGAGGAGTCATCAGGTCTGCCTTTATTTTACATTAGTAACCAGATCGCCTCCCACACACTTAAGAGCCAAGGGGATTGATTCTGGCTAGGGCAGAATCAATGGTTTCTTTCACAAGAAAAGACAACAGGACACTTAAATACAATCTTCGAGGGGAAGTCCAAACCACAAGCATGTAACGTGAGGAAACCGAACCATACTTTCTGAAGATGCTCCTAAGGATGATTCGCCAGCAGCCCTGAGGGGTCAGTGATCGGTAACGGGTCCTGCTGTCTCCCTGTTTAACCAGGGGCAGTGTAAGAACACAGAATGGAGCTCCGCCGCTGAGAGTCTGTGGCAATCTGACATAAGGGTCAAAGAGTGTCCGTTCCCACACGGCGAGCCCACCTGACCTCCCTTCCTCTGACCGCAGCGCTAGGGCCACACCACGTCTCGAAGCCACACATTCAAATCCCGTAGTGTTAGGAGGCAGGCCTCTGGCGAGTAGTCAGGTCACCATGGAGTCCTTATAAACAGGACTACTGGCCTTTACAGGGTCCCAAGGAACCATCTTGCTCCTCTGTAACACTGATACAAAAGGCTGGCACCACCACCGGGGAGAACACAGCACGTGGGCGGGCACCCTGACCTGGGACTTTCAGCCCCCAGAACTGTGGAAACCACTGTTTGTAAGCTGCCTGCCAAGTAGGATGTCACCATGGTCCATAAAAACTAGTCCTGCCCTTTACTCAAGGTGGTAGTGGCACTACAGGCCAGTGTGAGAGGACAATCAGGCCTTGTCAACGCGAATGCCACCTCTCCTCCTGTAAGAGGCCCGACACTTGACCATACCCAGCCGGACTCCAGAAAAGCAGCTGGCTCATTTGTGCCAATAAGTGGCATTCCGGGAACTTCTAAGAAGGACGAGCTGTCTTCTGCTACACTTATGGATGTAAAGCTGACACTCTGAGCAGGCCACTTCAGATACGGCTGCTGGGAAGAGCCAAGAGAGGAAGGCAGATTCCTTATGATGTCACTTGCATAATCAAACCAGTGGGCTCCCTTTGTAAGCTGATTCAAGGGGCGTCTTGTCATTTTGCAGCTGAAGATGGCTCAGCGGGTAAAGGTGTTTCCCTTGTAACCCTGGTTATCTGAGTTTGACCCTTAGGAACCTCATAAAGATCGGAGAACTGACTCCGTAATGCTGTCCTTTGGGCTTTTCACCTGTGTCATAGCATGTTGCACATTTTCATATACGATAGTAGACTTTATCTTATATCGTTTTCTCCATTAAGAGTGCTGGCTGCTTTTCCAGAGGACCTAGGTTTGATTCCCAGAGTCTACCTAGCCGCTCACCAGTCTGTAATTCCAGTCCTAGGCAATCTGATGCCTTCCAGCCTCTATGGGCACTAGGCAAGCGCAGGGCCCACATATACATGCATGCAGTCAGAACATTTATACTCATAAAATAAAGTTTAATGTTTTTAATTTTAAAAAGGAAAGGTGTAGCCGGGCGCAGTGGCGCACATCTATACTCCCAGCACTCGGGAGGCAGAGGCAGGCGATCTCTGTGAGTTCGAGGCCAGCCTGGTCTACAAAGCGAGTTCAGGGCAGCCAAGTCTACATATAGAAACCCTGACTCGAATAAACAACAACAAAAAAAGGAAAGGTGTGAAGAGACTCTATAAAAATGATCTTTTTGCTAAATACCATGAAAATTCTATTTTTCACTTATAATTAAAAAATATCCCCTCTCACCAACTATATATTAGTTTACCCTAACACTGCTAAACTTGTCTCTAGAAGCCTGGGTAAATTACGGCAGAAACAAGCTGCCATGCTTATCTGGAGCACAACTTACTGCTCATTACCCACAGAGATGAGAAAGATGGCAAAGGCAGGCAGGCAGACTATGCTGCAGCTTAGCTGGAGCCCATCTGTTGTCGAATTTATGTCTTCAAGAATCAGCTTAACTCTTCAAGTTACTGCCAAGTGAGGCGGCCCAAGACACAGCCCACAGGGCAGAATCACACCAGAACACCAGAACTGAAAGACAGTCTAGGAACTGCCTTTTGACTCTCTTACTGTGGCCTACAGCAACACATCCAGGCAGGCAGGCAGACAGACAGACAGACAGACAGACAGACAGACACACACACACACACACACACACACCAAGGCAAAAACTGCCCAAATCAACACTTACTCTGAGCAACACACTGATTTTAAAAACTGGTGGTGCTGACCCACTAACCCGCCATCCCAAACCACTTAAAGCTGTGGGAGAGAGATAAGGGACTGGGATATAGGGATATAAACTACTAGTTTAGTCAGTGGTGAGGCCGAGCCACAACGCCAGCGCCCATCTTACCCCGTAGGATACGACACACGCCAACGGTCACCTATGCACACTCCTCGACAGCAAGCTCCCCCGCCAACCTTAAGAAACCCAGGAAGATGATCCACATGGCTGACCTAAGCCACGTTCCATGGGTAGTGTCTGGGTTTTTAGAGCCACCTCAAAATCACATAAGGACTCACAGCCAGCAGGGAGAGACCTTGAACCAACCTCAGTGGGAGGTCATGTGAAGTTGCTGTCTAGCCAGTCAAGAGACAAGACCAAACTTAATGTATAAATAGGATCACACCGGTTTCAAGTTTAAAGAATATTTTTACCTCAAGATTCTGGCCCTGTTTAGTGAGGGGCATGAGGCTGAACGATGTCTTTATTAACTACTAGATTGCGTCACAGCAGACAGAGTCAGGGAAGGAAGCTATGGCCGCCCCTCATGCCGCACCCTCACAGGCCTCTCATCCCACCCAGATGATGGAATGAGGTGAGACCTGAGTTAAGCTTGGAGACTAGGCAGACAGAATTTAACATGGTGTTGAGGTGCAGAAGCTAACGGCCCGGCTGCAGTCCTGGATCACTATTCGGTTAACCTAGTCAGTGGTGGTAACTGTCAGAGCTGAGACAGGTAGAAAAAGCGGACAGAGGATATGGTTGATCCTGGAAGTTAACAAGTATTAGTTTTAAATAATGGAAAACTGTATTTATTTACCCCTGCTTCTCACATTAAAAAACAAACAGAAACAACCTACATTTGTCAGCAGTTTAATGACTGTATATCACTGTTCCTCCCGTATTTCCTGTCTGCAACTTAGTACCCATTAGTTACAATTTGCTTGAAACATTGTATACAGTAGGTACTTCAAAAGCAGTTTCCTTGAAAACATTGTATACAATAGGTACTTCAAAAGCATGTGAGTCCATTTCTCCACATGGTATGTCTATTATGCCTGTCTTGGACAATAATATGAAACTCAAAAAATAAAAGTTACCATGATACTGCCGAAATTTTGATTAATCCATAAAAAAGAACTTCTCGAGATGTAATATGAATAAATTAATAAAATGTATTTTAAAAAAAGAACTCTAAAAACAAAGCATGGGAAAGATCACACAATAAGCTCCTGCTGCTCCAATATTTTTTTTTTTTGAAAGCCACTATTTACAAGCTATTATGTCACAGTTTTAAAGAATGACTTTCCAGATGGCAAAAGCATTTTGTCTGCCCTCTGTGTGGTAGCCCACATGTAAGGGCAGAGGAGATGCCCTCTGTGTGGCAGCCCACATGTAAGGGCAGAGGAGATGCCTACTGTGTGGCAGCCCACATGTAAGGGCATCACAGAACAGAGAGGAGTCATGTGATTTCTGGGCTTTCAAGGTTTCTTTGCTCTGGAAGAGGGTGAGCTTATTCATACAGATCTCTGCAGGTCTGAACACCAAGATCTCCATGACAAGGTGACAATGATCATACGTGTCACTTAGTAGGCTAAGAAGCACTTCATAAATGTTAAATGTGGCTAGTGTTAACGTGATTGTCAGTGTAACTTCATAAGTATCGTTTGGATTTCTCCCACCGTCATTTAAAGGCTTCATGGCTATCTGATCTTACATGAAATGAGCATTTTTAAAAGGATAAGAAACATAAAATTACTCACATGTTGCTTTATTCTACAATTGTTGGATAGCCTAAAGTAGAGTTTACGGCCAACCCCTAGGAAGTGCGTATGATTTTACAGTGTTGTTTACTAATTTCAGTAGTTTCCTCATCTCCTTCTCCTCCCTTCCCTTTCCTTTGTCTAATCTGCCTTTATTTCATCTATTTTTATCTGGGTTCATGTAATCTATACCTCAGCAGTCTCCCTTATGTCTCTCGCCCCTTGTTGGAAGGTGAGCTACGCACAAATAAACCACAGCACTCACGGCTGCCAGGAGCTTTCTGGCAGAGGACTACGTAACTGAAATCAGCTCCCAAATCCCAGGCTCAGGCGTTGTGATGGGATGCTCCGCTAATGTTTAGTAACGAAGACCTGGCACCAGACGGAGCGCTTCCCTCTTTTGGAAATATCGATGGGACACAAACATTAAATGACACTAAACTGGAGAAAGCAACACGCTTTAACTAAGAGAAGACACAAAACCACACAGTGAACAGTGGGGAGCAGAGGAGGACAGGGGTACGGGGCTAGGAAGAGATGAAGGACTTCCAGAAAACCAGGTCGGGCAGTGCCAAGCTTAATAAAATGGTTTCTACTGATTTTCACTGGGCAACACGGCAAGTTGTTTTGTACGAATGCATTCAATTTTTAAAAAAACATTTCTTTCTTTCATTTTTTAAAGGCAGGCTATTCACAAGTACCGTAACTTCCAAAGTTCATGAGAAAGAGTAGCATACCCGAAATCATTAAGACAGATCTCCAAAGGAAACCTTAGCTCCCCTAATTTACATATCCCCGCACTGCCAGGGGCCAGCCACTCCAGAGCTCAGCCTGGAATCCTAGCTGTCAGTAAGAGCTTCTCGCCTCCTTCTGCAGACTCTTTCACTGTGATTTGCTCCTGTGAATGAAGACTCCTCACTTCCACCTGTTACCCACAAATTCTACAACAGTTCAGCCATATCACTGCGATGCAGCAGCGACAGCTATTTCTAGGCAGGAGGACCCAGCTCAGTCCTGAAGAGAAGGCCGAGGGGAAGTCTGAACCGCCATGCCTGAGGCTTAATAACGGACACACTGCTGTTAACTCTTAAATGATCTACGTCCTGCTTGGATCATCTAGGGTGGAATTAACCAAGACTGAACTTCCTAAGCAATATTCACAACTTCAATGTTTTTTTTTTCTTCCACTACTAAAGCCAAACGTTCCCTGTAAGTAAATATTAAAGATCATCATTCCCTAAATCCAATACAGAGAAAAAGATCCAGAAGCTCATTTTCTGGTTTTCAAATAACATGGTTTACCTACAAACACACACCAGGAAAAACACTGTGTGCCGCTTAATGTTTTTCTTTCTTGGATTTCGGGAGTAATAGTTTCTGTGCACACAGATTCTGGAGGGAAACTGTTCAGCCACCGTTTATTCATTTTACAACAAAACTGGTTAGGAGCATGGCTATGATGTGAATTTTGGCTTTCCTGAGAAACATAGCCTGTTCAACCAAGGCAAGGTAAGAGGCTCTCTGGAGGTCCCAGAGCCTTCCGGATTGGTTACTGCGTCTTCCTCATTAGCTACCTCACTTTAGCCAAGAGACATCAAAATTAAGCGTCCGTGGGCCAAGTTAGGATGGCGAGACAAGAAGACAATGCGCAAGACAATGGTAAGCGCTGCTTCTAACGCTGTGTAAATCACGGAGAATCAAAGAGCAAGGCGGCCACCCTGGGCATCTACTCGGAGGGCAAGAACGTTCGTGACCCTCCTCCCCGAGTCTAGGCTGCAGGTAAGCCAAGCCGTTATCAAGTTCTTCCACACCTGCCCTCTCAACTTTCCCCGCTGGCTTTGGGCGCATGGAAAACAAAGCGGCCCTGCTACACACGCTGCCTGCACCGCGGGTCCGGGCGGGGCTGTGGCCGCTGCTCAGGGAACCCGGCAGCCGGCGACGGGCGCGGGCCCCGCGGACAGAGCGGGAGCTCAGCGCAGCAGCGGAACAGGAGCGCGCCCCCCGCCCGCGCGCCCCCGCCGCACCGCACATAAACACGCGCGCTCCAGAAACGCGCGCCAACGCCCGGCCCCGCGCGTTCCCTGGCGCACGTAAACACACTCCGTCTCCCACGAGCCCGCGTGTCTCACACCTGCTCTGCGCACGCTCACCCAAACACACGCCCTCCTGTAAACAAGGACCTCGCACTAACGCTCGCTCCTGAAACACAGCTCGGTTCCTCGCGCTCACTCGACCACCCACACAGGCTCCCCACTCGCTCCCAAGCACGCGCGTCTCACACGCAGTCCTCAAACGTATACTTGCTCATGCGATCACACACCCCCACTCGTTCCAGAAACACGCCCCCACAACACTAGGTCCCCGCGCACACTTCGGGCTTCACTCGCGCGGTAAACACGCGCGCACTCACCGCCGCGCCAGTAAAAACACAACCCGAATGGCCTCGCTCCCCACGCGCTCCAGAATCACGCGTGCCTGCACCTAGCTCCTCTTCTTCACTCTTGCCCCCGCGAGCTGCCCCCCACGGCCCCGCCCGCGCGCCAGCCTCCGCCCTCGCCCCTCCGCCACGCGCACACTCACTGGGACGTGGGAGCACAGTCACCCTTGGTCCGCCCGGCGCCCAGCCGCCCGTCCCCGGCTCTCCGCCCCGCCCGGCCCCGCCCGAGTCGCTCCACTCCACAAGCCGCCGCTGGAACGCCGCGCAGAGCTCGGGTACCGCGGTCTCCCCGCCACAGCCCGAGTGCGCTGCCGCCGCCAATGGAGGGGCGCGGCGGTGAGCTCACCGCACTCGGCTCCGCCCCAGCACCGCAAGAGCCAATCGATGCGTGCCACGTCACCCGGAGCCGGGCAGAAGCAGGTGTGGGGCGCGGAGCGGCTCGGCGCGCGGACTGCGCCGGAACTGCGCCCAGCGTGGCGGCCTCACGCTGGACGGCTTCGGGCCGGGCCTGGAGGGCGGCGCGCGCGCGCGTGGGGCCGCGTGGGGCCTGAGCCGCCGCCCTGCCCACAAGGCCGGTCCCTGGGCCTCCAGCCTTGTTGCACCTCAAAGGCAGGGCGTCTCCTAGCTCGACGGGCGGCCGCGGCCTTATGTTCTCCTAGCTGCGCAGCGCCGTCGGGTGGGCCCGGGAGCCAGGTCCCAGGGGCCCTGCGGTCCCAGCGTCTGCAATGCAGCGAGCGTGGGGGCGGGGGCGCACTGCGCTGTCCGAGTGGGCCACCCCCCGCCCCCAGGACCATAGGGCTGTGACAGTGACTTTGCACCCGCTGGGAGTTCAAGGCTCTCTCCATTTCTCTGTTCACAGCTCGCACTCCTTAGCTGGAGTATAGGAGTCAAGCTAGACTACTCAGTTGTAGCCTCGCCCTCCCCAACTTACGCTGGAATCGCCCACTTGGATACTTGGCCAAAATATATTCTCTTGCCTCCAGCCACAAAGCTAAACACAACTCTCAAGGCTCCTCTCAGGCACCCCAGGGGGATTCCATCGACCCTCGTTTCTATCAGGCATTTATAACCTATCACTATTCAGTTAACCATTCACCCGGCTAGACCTTGCACATAGGAAGTGTGAACGGCACAGGCTTCTGAAGGGTCATCTTTTGTTTGTTTTTCTTTTATATTGTCTATTGACTTTAAAAATGACATATGTCTTTCCTGACATCTGGTCTAAAAATCTCTACAGACGAAGGCAGGAGCCTCTTGATCCTACCCAATCAAACTATAAAAACAACACACTTTTGCATAGCCCTTATGGATCGAACAACCAGCGGTGAATCCGTGGCTAGAATCCAAGCGAAGTACACACAGCGCTTTCACTTCCAAAGTGGAAAAAGCAAGCAGGTGGCCGAGTCCGGCCACAGACTGAACAGGAGTGCATCCTCTTCCTGCGCTTGCTCTGGCAGAGTCCAGACACCAGGGTGTCCTCACACACCCACTAGGTCCTTCAGAGCCCACCAAGCTCTACCCCAGACCCACACAGGATCTCCACAGCTCCCCAACCCCCTTTCATGGGCTAGGGTCCAAACCTTAGCATCCTTTGTGCTGGCTGTTTCCTGCCACCGTGGGCAGAACCGTGCCGACAGCATTCAGCCTTGGAACCACAGCACACAGTCAGTCCGTTCTACCTCTGTCTAAGGGATACTTTAACTTTGGACACACGAACCGCCCAAATTCAGAGTCTGATGCTGTGGCACTTGCTACCTGTGCACTCTGTCTCTTGGTATCTGTAGGGGCAAGTGCTACGTGTCAAAGCCACACTATGAACAAACTCTCGGTGAAGTTAGCTGTCGTTACTTCCGTTACTAAATCAGGGTACCTTGAGCGTTGCGAGAAGTGACTAGAAGTTACAGAGCTACTGATTCTGCATTTCCAGAATGTTCTGTCATTGGCCCGAGCAGTTTTAGTTGGTACCTGAGATCTGTGCATTATGCCATATGTATACTGTACATTAATTAAGATCTCCAAGGTTTAGCAAGGCAGCCGTTGTGTGTCTGTGAACAGCCGCAGTGCAGTCTGGCACACTTTGTGTTCTCACCTGTTGTTTTGGAGCGACTGTGAACAACACCCAAGTTTTGTAAATGAGACAAACACGAGGAGGCACACCTGCCCTGTGCTCCAACATGTCAGGGAATGCCTGATGATGTCCATTTGGGCACCATGGTTGGGCTGAGAAACAGGGACCCCCAAGCTGTTCTCTCTCTCTCTTTCTCATTTTGGGTTGTTTCTGTTTTCGAGTAAGGGACAGAGACCCTAGGAAGGACTGATGCTTCCTTCTCCTTCCAGCACCCCCATGTCTACATGGCATGAAAAGCAAGTGGGGCCCGTGGCTGCTGTGGTACAAAAGGCATGGCCAAGCTCTCTTGTCCGGCTGGGGTCTACTGCCTGGAGCTTTCCTTCTAGGCAGCCTACAGTGATGGTTCTGCACCAGGAGTGGTTTTTTGTTTGTTTGTTTTTTTTTTTGAGTCAGAGTTTCCTTATGTAGCCTTGGCTGTCCTAGACTCACTTTGTAGGCCAGGCTGGCCTCAAACTCACAGTGATCCACCTGCCTCTACCTCCCAAGTGCTTGGATTAAAGGAGTGCACCACCACGCCTGGCTAGAAATGTCCTCTTTATTCCTCGGATGGGCACAGCCTCCAGAAGGCACTTCCTGCCACTCAGAGTCTCTGCTGCACCACGGGACAAGCCAGTGGTACTGGGGTGCACAAGCTGCACCAGTGGAACAGGGGTGAGCCAGGTGCTTCTGCAGCCAACTCAGCTCTGACAGTGTGCTACAACCAAGTGCTCACAGAAGGTGGGTTGCTCCAGGTATTTGTGCTCTTTAAAAAAGGAAAGGGTAAGGCGTGCATGCAGCTCAAGTAAATTATTACACTGGGGTTCTACGAGGCTTTGGTTGCAGCTGAGTGGTCTTCTGAAGTGGAGAAAAAGAAAGCTTTCCTGAGTTAGTTGTGAGTCCACTTGGCAGAAGCACAGTCTACTGCTATCTCGGGCCAACCTCTGCTCACCGGGGCCCACGGTGCCAACAGGGAAGAAGGGAACCACAGTTTGTTAGGCGCCTGTTATCTGCCGCCATTGTGCTGGGCACTCCTATCCATTGCTGTCCATTCTCCTGCAAGTAGGGCAGAGAAGAGGACAAAGGCTTCAGAAGGCAGATGACTGGCTGCAGGCTCTCGGCTGCAGCTGGCAAGCAGCAGATGTGGGTTTCAGGGTCAGAAGCCACACCCATTTCGTCCTGTTCCCAGGCACTCAAAAAGGACCAATCAGGAGGCTACTATACAAGGACCCAGTTTCTTTGCAATGTTTAAGTTTCAGGCTCACAACAGAAAGGCCGAAACAGCTGCCTCCATCCGGTACATCTCAGGGAAACAAATGATCATTCACATTTCTGGTTGCCATCCTTAGGGATGATTTGCAAGGGCTGAAATCCTTTCAAGTTAGATGTGACCATGTGATTTTCCTTGGCCAACGAAAGGTAGAATGACTTGTGTCATTACAGACGATACAAATGTGAAGAGCCAGTGATGTGTCCACCACATTCATCTCCCAGCCGTGACAACTGTGAAGTCTTGTTTATATAAAGTGCTGGCTTCTGTCTGCCTAGGTCCCTGAAGGTGCATCACAGGCAGAGCCCTCCCAACAAGGCATCACACTCGAAGTATGCCTGACAAACCACTGACGTCATACAATACTGGACCGTTTATTACTGCGGCACAGTCTAATCTCTCTTATGTGATAATAATCCAGTATACTTCCAATAGATCAGCTTCCAATAAATGAAAATAACAAACAGAAGCCAAGTGAATATTTTAACATAAGCAAGGGGCTAGAGAGTTGGCTCAGCAATTAAGAGCAGTTGCTGCCCTTTTAGAGGACTCGGGTTCAATTCCCAGCACCTACATGATGGCTCCAGGGGATCCATTGCCATCTCTGGCCTTCTCAGCATCCAGGGCAGGCACACGGTGCAAATACATGCAAGCTGGCACTTGAAGATACAGCCTTGGCTGTCCTGGCCTCGCTTTGTAGACCAGGCAGGTCTCGTACTCACAGCAATCCGCTTACCTCTGCCTCCCGAGTGCTGGGATTAAAGACATGCACCACCATGCCCGGCTATAAATAAACTCTTCAAAAATTATTTTAATTAAATATAAGTACAATATGCATATTATGTGTTTAAAAAACAGCAGGCGCGACAATGTAACATAATGGATAGAAAGAGTGTTCCAACAAGTGGGCTGGAAAACTGGATATCTCCACCTTAAAAAAAATGAAAAGTGTCCTTGTTTACCTCACACAGCACAGAGAAATTTACTCACAGTACAACAAAGATCCATAAGAGCCCAAACTATACAACTCCTCACAGCATCTTAGAGGCAACTCTTCATGACATGGGGTTTGTTGGTAGTTTCTTAAATATGATCTCAAAGATACAGCCATCAAGGGAACAATAAGTAAACTGAACCTTAGTGAAATCAAACACAGTTGCGCTTCAAAGAACACCACTACAGAGTGAAATGACAATCCAACGAAAAGGAGACAATATCTGTAAACTGCAGAGCTATAATAAGACTTGCATCTAAAATCAAGACATCTCACATCTCAAATTTAAAAGCAAGTAACTAATTTTTAAAAAACCAAATAAGGATCTAAATGAGCTTTTTCTTTTCAAAGAAGATAAACAAATGATGCTCAGCAGCTGTTGAAATCAGTGTCACCGAAGAACGCAAATAAAAACCACTATGTCCTAGATGTGGCTGTGCGCACCTTTAATCCCAGCACTCCACTTGAGAGGCAGAGGCAGGTGGATCTCTGTGAGCTTCAGGCCAGCCAGATCCACACAGTAAGTTCAGGCCAGCTGAGGCCAATGAGACCCTGTCTGAAAAACCAACAACAACAAGACAGCCACGAACCAACGACAGTAACAGATGCTCAGTAAAGAGAGCGAGCAAGGAAAAAGAGGAACCCTCTAACACAGCTGCTGAGAACGTAGCTTTAGGTGACCTGCCAGTTCCTCCGGGTGAACCTTCAGTTATTATATGAACCAGCACTTCCCCTCCTAGCTACGGACCCAGGAGAAATGAAAACAGATGTTTGTACATGTGGAGATTTGCCAATAAAAAGGGAGGAAGGGCAGATACACACTACAACATGGTGAACCTAGAAGGCAGCATGCTAGGTTTACAAAACAGCCAGCCTCAAGGCCACACGCGGCCTGATTCCTTCTTCGGACCATGCTGAGGTTTACAGAGAAAGTGATTACTAGTTGTGCAGGGTACAGCTCAGAGCTGGGAGCTGGTAAACAATAAGGATTGACCATTAAATGAGCGTGGTGGTTTCTCTCCCTCTCCCTCTCCCCCCCACCCCCTTCTCTCAGACAGGGTTTCTCTGTGTAGCCCTGGCTGCCCCCATGGTGATTTCTTTGGGGGGGGGATGAAATGATCTAGAATTCAGTTTCTACGGTGACTGTATAACTCTGTGGATATACTAGAGACTTCTGAATTGTTACTGTGAGACGGGCAAGCTGCCTCAGGTCAAGAGCACTGGTTGCTCTTCCAGAGGATCAACACTCAGTTCCCAGCACCCACATGGCAGCTCGGAACCATCTATAATTCCTGTTCCAGGGGATCCGATGCCCACTTCTGGCCTTTGGGGAGGGGGACATGACACCCACACGCTGCACAGATATACAGGAAGGGAAAACACATATCCACATTAAACGTATTAAAATTTGTGCAGTAGCTGGGCATGATGGCACACGCCTTTAATCCCAGCACTCAGGAGGCAGAGGCAGGTGGATCACTGTGAGTTCGAGGCCAGCCTGGTCTATAGAGCGAGTCCAGGACAGCCAAGGCTACACAGAGAAACCCTGTCTCAAAAAACCAAAAAAAAAAAAAAAAAAAAAAAAAAATATGTGCAGTATGTTAATGATATTACACACACACACACACACACACACACACACACACACACACACACACACACGTCAGTCTAAGTCCTAGAAAGCAGCCTGGACCTCAGGAGATGAGATCAACTCAGGCGCGCTCAGGGGTAACCTTGCTCACAGAGCCCTTCAGGTCCAGCCCTCCATGTGAGGCAGCAAAGGGAAGACTCCAGTAGGGCTCCCCTTCAGGATTTCTCCACAGGGGAGGCCCATGTCATGTGATGCTGACTTCCAGCACAACTGCCTGAAGGACGCCATCTACAGCACTTTGGGAGGGTGGGAAAAGCCAAAGACTAAATCTACCAAATTCCTGATTACTGTGATGACCTTCTTGATTGTGGAGAGCCACACCCTGAACTTAGGTCTCTTTCAGCACTCCAGTGGGTGGCTGATTTGGGGATACTACAGTGAGCCTAATAGACTCCCACTTCCCTGCCAAGGCCTTGGTCAGGGCCTCTGACTGCTCAGTAGGAGGCAGGACCAGGCTTGGGCTAGTAGCCTGAGTTTTGGATCCAATTTCTTTCTTTCTTTCTTCTTCTTTTCTTTTCTGGATCCAATTTCAACACCAGGTCCCTGTGTGGCAGGCAGGCTCTTTCTTCCTTCACTTTGCACCCCCACCTCCTATGTAAGCCAAGGTAAGACTGGAACTGAATGCAATTTGTAAAGCAAATTGACCTGACAGTGGAGCCTCTGAGCCTCCCTGCAGGGAATCTGGATGCCACGTGACCAGTCCTATGTGGGCAATGCACAAGTGAGCCCAAAGGACCCACAGTGCCCAGAAAACAAGTGCATTTGTGTTATTTTGCACCAATTGGCTGTGCAGGGTGGCCTGTGTGCAGCGCTATAAGCAGCTAGCACAAGCTATGGACGTGGAGAAGAAAGGCATTTACAACCTCGATGGGCATCAGCTGGGAAGGCTGTTGGCTTTGTTCAGGAGGTAAGAAGAGGGGCACTTCCATAAGGTGCAGATTTCTCTTCATGAACAAAAATGCAGAAAGAAAAATCACAAAAAACCACTTTGAACTTTTTCTTTTTCAGTAGCTTCCATGGACTCACTCGCCCACTGCAGTGAATGCTACAGTTCATGCTTTCACACATGTTAAAGGGAGGGGAAGGGCAGAGACATTTCTCTCCAAGGTGGGAGTGAGCAAGGATGGATGGATAGATACCCTAGGGCTTGAGGGCCAGAGATACCCTGGGGTGCCATCCCCAGCCTGTGTTTTAGGACAAGTTACTAGACAACCCCGTTTTGAGATGTGGGCTCCTTGATAGAATAAAGATGGAAACAGCTCCTGGAGGTAGGTCCAAGATAGGATGAAATGAATATCAAGGAAAATCCTTAGGCCAGGTGGGTGGGTGCTCACTCAGTAAGAGTCACAGATCAGAACCAGGGACAACAGACTTCCTATGTATTCATCTTGCCTTCTGAGTAGCTCAGAAAGGGAACTGGCAGATGCCTTGGCCATGGCAGGTAATCTCACACAGTTGGAGGAGAGTTACCCTAGCTGAGTCTTACTCTGTGGTCCAACAGGAAAGGCTTGCATGAGAGGACCCAAGCCCAGACTCCTTAGCACACTTCAGGTTAACTCAAAAGCCCCACCCAGCAGGAACTGTATCAGCTAAGACAAGCTCATCCCAGACCCACAAATTTGTGTGTTTCTTTATCTGGCAGAGAGCTCACAGGCCCCCTCTTCACAGAGCATGTATGCTTCACTGGCCCTCCTCTGGGGTTCCTTGTTTGTGTCTCAGTCTTTCTGCAGCCTAGAGATTGAGGTGTGAGGCCATGACAGGTCCCCTAAGGCTGAAGCTGACCTTCACACAAGGCAGGGACCCCAGGAGAACTCCCTAAGAGGGTTCTGGGGTTACCTACAACCATGCAGACACATTTCCATGCACAGATTAGCCAATGAAGTGTGGTGGCACATGCCTTTAGTCATAGTCTTGGGAGGCAGAGGGAGGAGGCTGATCTCTGATTTGAGGGCAGCCTGGTCTACATAGTAAATTCCAGGACAGCCAGGGCTACATAGTAAGACATCCTGTCTCAAAAAGCAAAACAACACATACACACACACACATACACAAACACACACACACACACAAAGAGAGAGACAGAGAGACAGAGAAAAGAAAGAGAAAGAAAGAAAAAGTGTGTGTGTGGGGTTTGACCAGAGACACTTAGAGTGACAGTCACCTTGGAATCACCCTCAGACACCTATAAAAATGGCAGCTAGATGAGCACCCAGGGAAGGAGTGGAGTGACAGATTCGGTTCAGGGGACTCTGTAGACACCCTAGGTGCTAAACGCTATTGCCAAGAAAACCAAGAGTGTGGCCAGGGCAAGCACGGATGTGTCGCACATATGTGTGTGCCCCTGTCACTCTGACACAATGACTCCTCCTCCACAGTGGCCCCTCTCCATGTGGCCACACCCCACATGGTGACAGCTCCAGGCTCTAGGACTAATGTTAGCCAGTCCTTCGGTTCTGCTGCTCACTGTTCCTTAGTCACTTCACACCTAGTTGACCTAAACTGTAATCTAGGGCCCCACTCCAGCCAAAGACGGAGGCCAGATAACCTGGATTACCCACTCGCCCCCTGCCATGGGAACAAGAAACGCCCCACCCACCTGTCCCCTCTGGTTTAATTCCTGATCAGGTTAACTCAAACACTACAGCTGCACTCACTCACTTTCTTACTGAGAAGGAAAACTTAAACTGTTCCATCCTGGGCTACAGTGCAGAGATAACACACGCCCAGCACGCATGAAACGCTGGGCTTAATCCCTTACAGCAGCAACAACAAAACAAAACGGAAGGTAAAGGGGAGTGAGGGTAGGAAGAAAAAAGAAGAAAAAAGATTTTAAAAGTATAGAAAGGATGAGGGGTGTGGTAGATGAGACAGGCTGCAAGGGGAGGCCTTGGAGTTCCAGACCTTCAGAGCTTGCTCTTTCCTGATATGCTTTTTTTTCTTTCTTTCTTTCTTTCTTTCTTTTTTTATTTTTATTTTTTAGTTTTTTATTTTTTTGGTTTTTTGAGACTGGGTTTCTATGTGTAACAGCCCTGGCTGTCCTGGAATTCTCTTTGTAGACCAGGTGGGGGTCTCGAACTCACAGACATCCACCTGCCTCTGCCTCCAAGTGCTGGGATTACAGGTGTGCGCCACGATGCCCGGCAACAACATCCTGATGCTTTCCAACGGGGGGGGGGGGGCGAGGGGGGCGGCTCGGCAGAGGCACTGCAGCAAGCTTAAGGCCAGCCTGGGCTACGGGTGAAACTCTGTCTCAGAACAAATGAGTAAGTGACCACCAGTGGCTTCAAATGCATCAAGCCTGACCTTCTGGCACCATGTTTGAAGCATGTCTGGGCTGGTTCCATAGCCCCACACACAGGCCCCTTTTGCAGCCACCTACCCTGATTCTCTGGCTTCGGCTGTTGCTGAGTAGCCCAGGCCCAGCCTTCTGAGTGTTGTACCTCTGTGTTTGCTCCCCTAGAAGGTGAATTACTGAGTGGGGAGGCTCTTTTCCCAACCATACCAGCTAGCCACAGTTTCCAAAGCCAGAGAGACACTGCTTGAGGTCAGCCACACAGGAAAGGCTAATAATTCCAGTTTTCCCCCCAGCTGAGGGGCCCAGGCCCAGGGGGAGAGGCAGAGGCAGCAAGGGGGGTTTGGGGACGACTGGGCAGGGGGAAAGGGGTTCATAAGCCTGCTGTGGGAGAACACTTTACAAAACAAGAGAACATTGCTCCAGCCAGGGGTGCTGTCTGTAGGATGGAAGTTAAGATGCAGGTTCCTGCCGGGGGCCACTGCACAGGTGGGTAATTGAAGCCATGATTGAAGCAATCGGTCTATGAGACTAAGAGCCCTGGCTCACGGCGCACCTGGAATTCCTCGTTCAACGTCACATGTAGGTAGACCGATCTACAATCCCTTTGATTTCACACTGCAGCCCAGGGAGAACTGCATGGCATTCTCCATAGAAGACAAAATACGCACTCAAATTATGTTTCTGGATGAAGTGTATCCCCAAAGAGCTGCACAATGTGAGGGTCAATGCTTTAAGACTAAGTGACAATGGAAGGGTCAATGCTTTAAGACTAAGTGACAACGCGAGGGCCAATGCTTTAAGACTAAGTGACAACACGAGACATCTTCAACATTCTTTTTTCCCTCCATAAAGACAGACCTAAAGAATCTAATCTATGAGGTGAGGAGTGGGCGAGGCAGGGGAGCAAGAGGGGGCGGTCCACTTTAGGTGGTGAAGACACGTAGCCTTTGTCCTCACCTGCTGGGAGATGGTCTCTAAGCCCTTGTCATACCCTATGCAGGGTTTTTGTCTGTACGGGGCATCTCGGATCGCAGGAAGCTTCGGCAATACTGTGCTGAGAGGTTAGCAGTAGCCTTGGTGTCATACACACAGTATCAGCTGACTGCGGAGCCTGCATGGCAGAGCCTCAGTGCAAACTGTGAAGGATGAGGCTCTGGTGAGCATGCCTTCCTGGCAGTACTCTGGCTGTCACACACCAGTGCCAGGGAGACAACGTGGCTCGCAGCAGGATGCTCCGAAGAAAATGGAAGCTCCGTGTTTGGTACCCCACTAGACTTAGGCATTGTGGCTGTGGCTGACTGTCATCTGCATCCTTCTGTGGTGACACTAACTGTGTGAGACTAACAACCTTCACAGAGTGCTCAAGTCTTTTTCCTAATTTATCAAGGGCTCTTTGGGGAACCTCTCAATTTGTAGTTGGTGTCACAAAAGGTCAATGAAGGCCTCACGGATGGCAATATGCCACGCAGTGTCGTGCCAAGGACCTGCCTGAAAAGTTCCCTTCTTTGATGGCCAGAGAGTGGCCAGGCCTAAGTCTGAAGAAAGATAATGCTGTTCTGTTACTTTCCCACCCACAGGGAGCCGAATGGGAGATTTCTCCACCTTCTCCAGGTGACCTCTTCAAAGGACCTTCAAGCTTTTACATTCTTGTCTTGGGTCACTTGCCTAAAGCTTAACCAGTGAGACCAAGACCAGAAAAGTTAACAATGGACACCTTCCCCAGCCTGGTTCTGACATCAGACTGCTCTACCCTAAAGCCAAAGTGAGCCCTGAGGATGGAGGCTTTAAAGACAACACGGGAGCTCCTTCTATCTGCCCATTTGTCCAGTCATCTATCCACCCACCTACCTACCCACCTAACCATCTGTCTAATCATCGCTTCATCCATCTACCCACCCCATCTGTCCTCATTCATCATCATTCTCTGCTCAGCCATCCATCCATGGGTTCACCTCCTCATCCCTCCAGAAGAACCAATTATTGAGAATTGCTACACTCCTACTTCTCAAAGGCAGATGCTCTTACAGTGCTAATTAAAATAAAAATCTCTGTGCTTGGGACTCAGTTACTTTCTCGCCCTTGTCAATTTCATCCATATTCACAGAGTCCACCCAGTACCACCTCCATGTAGACACTCAACCTGTTGTCTCCTGCTTGTCAACTTTCCTGGGATCTGAAGTCTATGTCCACTTATCATAGACCTTTCTCGTCAATATCCCGAAAGGGCCCTCAATAAAGCTCCACCAAACTCATAACCGGTTCTCTAAGGTGAATGGCATGGAGCACACAATCAGTCCACAAGCTCTACTGATGTCACCTCCCTTGTTGTTTTCTTAATGTGTACCTTCTTCTCTGAGCCACCATCCTGCATCAGAACAGCTAACTGGTCGACCCCGTGTGCTTCAGAGCTTCTTCAGTCTGTTCGATGCTGTTTCAAACCGTATGCCCCAGTCAGTCACTGCCAGTCTGACCCACCTCTCTCTCATCTCATGGCCTTCACCAGTACTTCCCCCCTACCATGACAGAGTCCCCCGGATGCTGTCACCTAGGCCTGGAGTGTTCTTGTCATTTGTCCTCATGGAGTCTATGTCTGTTCTTCCTTCTGATTTCCTCAAAGGTCTTTCCTCAACAAATCCCTCCTGGACCTCACTGAGGAATCCCGCCCCATCATTAGCATCCTGAGTTTTTGGTCAGGTCTGAACTTTTTCTCCACTGGACAGTCAACTTGGCAAAGACTGGAACCGTATCAACCCATCTGCACCTGCTCTGACTCCCAGCTTTGGGCAGCACCTGACACCCAAAGGGAACACACACTGTGCTCCAGCATTTCAAGGGAAAGCTGATAATGAGGAATTTACAAAGTATTGTGGGAAGGCAGAATAAGGTAGCTTTCTTCAAGGGGCAGTGAGAGGGAGCACAGGACAGAGAGCATGCTCCAAGCTCAGGGGACAACACACAGGCAGTGCCACAGGGGCTGGAAAGAGACTGAGAAGACAGATGCCCATGGTGTCGAGGTAAAGAGGAGGACGGCCACTGTACCCCCCCCCCCCATGACCCCATACTAACTGTTTACTCTGGGGTTTGAGTCCTCTCCTGTGAACAAGGACCTGGAAGCTTGCTAGAAAGTCAGGATGAGCACACCCACACGAATGCTTTGCAGACAGGGCCTGGAGCATGGTGAACATTTGAATGCTGCTGTTAGCCCTGGTTGGGCAGCAACCATGACAGTGACTCAAGACTGACAGCCCTGCCATGTGTCTCCAGCCCAGTCAGCACAGCTCAGTGCCCGTGAACTGACTCAAGGCTCACTCTCCAAAAGTACCACTGAGTTGGGGAGCGGGTCTAGTAGAGTCCTCTGCTCACAGCCCTACACAGCTCAGGTTTCAGCAGGAGAAAAGTCCCTCAGAAGCCTCCACTGGGGATTTCCCCATCTGCTGATGACAGAGCTGGTCCCTTGGCACATGGCACCTTGAGTTCAGGATGGGAGTCAGGTTCCATCTCTCTTGTTAGTGTGAATGTTGGCAAAGAGCATCAGCTTATTCAGCTGGGTCACCTCTGGTGACCCTTGAACTATAACCTACGTTGCTAGATGCTCTGGGCTACTAGCCAGCTTCCTTCTCATCTGCCTTTGTGTCTCTGGGGGCTTAGGGGGCTTTTTGGCTGTGAAATGGAAGGGAGGACCTCACACAGAGGGAACTATTAGGAGACTTCCATTTTGGTCAGCTGCAGTTTGGTGTGTGTGGGGGGTCACTGGTATTCCAAGCCCAGGCTTCCTGCAAGTGGGCCCTCAGGTTTGTTTTTTAAAATAGTGATGCTTTTCGCTTTATGCTGATTAAAAAAAATCTAAAACTTTTTTTTTTTTAACTTCTCATGTCATTGGTTAGTTCACATCATGCCATGACTATAAGAAGCTGGTCTGCAGTCTGTCAAAGGCTGTTTGGAATGTCCCGGTGTCACAGGGGTGAGAGACAAGGTCACTGGACTACGCAGACAGAACCAGACATGTGTGTGTTTTTAGGAGCTTTGGAAAGGAGAGGCCTTGGCCTTGGCTCCAGTCAGAGGCTGCTGCTGTTCCCTCCGTCGCACCTGGAGCTGCACTGCCTGGGCAGCATCTCCTTCCTCCTGAAGTCTCCAGAGGTCCCACCCTGCACCCTGCCTCTTTGCTTCCTTGCTGCTGCTGCTGCTGCTGCTGCTGCTGCTGTGGCTCTCCAGGCTCCTGGCCTCAGGGCCATTTCTCTCTGCTGCTGGATCTACAGACCAGCATCTCCATGCTTTCTCTGAGAGATGGGTCATTGGAGGCACGCTTAGGAAAGCCCACAGAAGGCAGCCAAATGGTGAAGTGAAATGGCCACACTGCACACTTGATGGGCAGTCTTCCTACCTTCAGGATCCCTGAATTCCGGCAGCACTCAGTGGCCCAGAGACTAGAGCTGCCTCCCCTAGCATGACATCAGCATGCTATTTTGGAGAGAACAAATCATTGGCTCCTGATTGGAGTTCAACTCTAGTTCACTATGGGAAGAAAGAGAAGGGGGTCCCTCTGAGACCCTGGGCAGACAAGGGCTTAGAGACTATCTTCCGTGTGCCCACAGACCTAGCAGACAATGTATAAGGTGGGAAAAGCAGATATTGGATTTTTCCCTCCAGCTGTGCAGTACAGGGTGGCACAGGGCCTTCCCGCTAGCTAAGTCTGAGTGGCTCACGCCCAGACTGTGGCTCTGAACTGAGACAGGCCTGGCACTATCAGGTCTGAAGTTTTGGTCACCGCTCTGAGCTCTCCAACTCTGGTCTTCTCCTGACTCTTCTAGACTCTTCCAACAATGGGCTCCTCTGGCTGGAATGCTCTTTCCCTTCTCCATGTGACCAGCCTCCTTGGGATCCCACCCTCTGGGTCTTCTTAACTTCCACCTTGCTGGCCACACAGCCTCTTTGCTGGCTCTTCTTCTGCATATGGGTAAGTGCTAGGCTGGTTTGTTTTGCTTTAAAACAAAAACAACAAAACAACAGGATTTCTCTGTGTAGCCCTGGCTGTACTGGAACTTGCTCTATACACCCAGGCTGGCTCCGAACTCAGAGATCCACCTGCCTCTGCCTCCCAAGTGCTGGGATTAAAGGTGTGCGCCTCCACCACTGCCGCTGCCGTTGCCGCCACCAGGTCTAGCCATGGCTACCACAACAGCTCCACTCATAGCCACCACAGTCCTGCCCATAAGCTCATGATCCCCAATCTGACAGCTATTCTCCATTGGCCCTAGACCTTCAAAGCCAACTGTGACGTTGGTGTCCCTGCCTAATCACACCCAAACCAAACTCTATATTCCCCACCACCACCACCACCCCCGCTCCCAAATGTGATTCTTCAAACTTTTCCACCTCAGTAAATAAGCCACTGCCCCTCTGGTTGTTAAAGACCCAAATCTGGGTTGCAACCCACTTCGTTCCTTTTCTCATCTGACCCCCAAATCCCCAGCAGGTCGTCTGATTTTTACCTCCAAATGTCACTCAAAGCCAGTGTCTCCGCAGACTGTGACAAGTTCTGTCAGAGTCACTAGCATCTGTTGTTTAAGCTGATGCCCTGGCCTCTGGGACAGAAGCTGGAGGTGGGGACATTCTTCGTTCTCCAGACATACCTGAGCATGCCATGTCACTCACCACCTAAACATACAGACAGAGGCGCGCCACCTTACCTGCTTAGCACACACCTGAGCTCATGGATTCCAGCTCCCTACCAACCTTAGGGTAATGTGTTCTGCTTCCTACAGTGACGATGGCGCTCTTGCGGCCTGCAGCTGCTGGCCTCTAGCTGAGTCTCCCTGTATTCCCCTCCCCTACCTCACTTTCCTTCCTTCTTCCTCACATATGTCAGGATGTGCAGCCAGTCCCCACCCTCCCGGCGACTGTGTTCTTGAGACTCTTTCTGCCTAGTATGCCTAGTGCTCCTGTGAGCTGAACTGTATCCCCTCACACACATCCCACCTTCACATAGGGGCCCCCTTTGGCCTTCAGCCTAGAATACCTGCCTGGAACCTCCTCCCAGAGCAGCTAGCTCAGGGTTTCTGCTCAGTCAGTGCGCATTGCCAGCTGGTGTTTTTAATTTGCAACTGGTCTTTTTGTCTTTCTCCCCACTGGAATATAAACTCCCGGGGAGAATTAAAACTCTCCAGGGCCTAGACCAGTGCCTGGCACCAGCAAAGGCTTAGCACATATTTCCTGGATGATGGAAGGATGAACGGCCCCAGGGGAAGGAGGCCAGGAGACGGGCTAGGACGTGCACGACTATTTTGGGCTACATGACAGTGGTGTTGAGGGTAGGAAGAAAGACAGATGAGCACGGGGCTGCAGCTGGCCTATGGGCGTGAGCAGGGGTCTCTTCTGGAGTTCACCAAAAAGGGCCAGGAAGGAGGACAGGAAGTGGCAAGCAGCACGGACGTGGCTCTGAGTCACATTGGGCGCATGCCACTGCCCAGGAGAAGTCGGAATGGCATTGTGTCCTTTGAGCAGTCGGACCGTTAGAGATCTGGGAAGACATACTGAGGGTGGTCACCATGTTCTATGCTTCTGTGTTGAATATTGAGTGTCCATCCCAGTGGTGCTGTTTGCTTATGAAACCTTTGAGATGTGTGCCTGGCTAAAAGTAGGTAGCTGGGGGAAGGGCCTTGTATGCTATACCTTTCTCTGCTCCTGGCCTGAGCACTTTGCATCCTGATTGGACACCACGTTAAGCTCTCACCACCACACATGCCCTTCCTACAATGATGAGATGAAATCCTCTGAAACCACCGCAACAAAATCAACAACAAAAATCCTTCCTTGGTTAGAGCAAGGAGAAGAAGCCACTAACATGCTTGTAGATGAGCCAGGCATGGTGGCACACGCCTTTAATCCCAGTACTTGGGAGGCAGAGGCAGGAGGATCGCTGTGAGTTCGAGGCCAGCCTGTCTACAAAGCGAGTCCAGGTTAGCCAAGGCTACACAGGGAAACCCTGTCTCAAACTGCGCCCCCCCCAAAAGCAACAACAACAGCAAACATACTGGTAGATAACACAGTGAACTGGAACTGGGCTTGAGTCCTCAGGGAAAGTGGGCAAAGAAAGAAATAAGCCAGCTACACAGGCACTTATAGAACTTTCTAGAAGGAGGAGCTAGTGACAGGCAGGGGAGCCAGAAGGAGCTGGAGGAGAGTGTGAAGGGTCAGAGACTGGGACACAAGAGCTTCTTCAAAAAGGGAAGGACCAATCAGCAGGGCCATAGGACCTAAGGTCATGTGGGGTCAAGGAGCACCTACAGTGACAAGGGCTATGCTGGTCCACGTGTCCACAGGATGTGGAATGTGGACGTGGGGGGAGGGGCAGAAACGGGATGCCAGTGCCTTTTCTGTCCTGCGTCCCACAACTGGGAGAGCATCGTTGTCCCTGCGGTAGCTTGCTTTCCCCAAGGGTCCACCAGTGTCCACCAAATCAATGCTCACTGTTAGATAGAGCTTCACTTCTTTTACAGACTGCTGGAAGGACAGCTTCTAGCGCGAGGCTGCACCCTGCCGCATACCTCACCACATCCGGTCAGAGTCCCATGGCGAACAAACCTTCCTGGGGCTTCCGTGTTCTCTATACCTCAGTTTGCCTTCAGCACAGCTGAAGAGGGCAGAGACCACACTGGGCATTTGCATTAGTTACTTTTCTGTTGCTGGGGTAAAACAAAGGGTTTTGTTTGGGCTTCTGGTCAAGAGGCATAAGAGTCTATCACCGTCATGGCAGGGACGTGTGGAAGCAGGCAGGCACATGGCAGAACAGCTGAGCATTCACATCTCAACCACAAGGAAGCAGAGAGCACACAGGGAATAGTACAGGCTTTTTGTTTGTTTGTTTGTTTGTTTGTTTGTTTTGTTGTCGGTTAAGATGAGCTCACAGTGGAGTAGATGGCCCCTTTCAGAAAAACAGAGACACGCAGAAGGAAGATGACCACATGGCAACTGATGCAGGGACTGGACTTGTGTTGTCACATTATATCAGGTGACAATGGGTGTTGGCAGCCTTTGCCCCTGGGTGAGATGACGGGAAACTTACTATATCCTCTAAGGGGGGGCCTGGTCCTGCTGGCCTGGACCTCAGGCTCCCATTTCTGCCATTTATAGTAACTATATAGGAGCCAGAGCAGAAAAATTCAGTAGGCAAAGAGGAGTTGCTGATGGGGCCCACTGGAGGATCAGAGCCTCCCCCCGCCAGGCCTGAAGAGCAGCCAACACACATACAAACACACACACACACACACACACACACACACACACGGTGGCTACCAGCCAGGTCCACCAGGCAGCCTGCATCTACCAGTTTCCCAGGCCTCCTCCATGATACATTTGTTGCTTTCTGCCCGAGTGGCTGGGCTGAAGAGCAATGGTGGCTTCTTTGTGGTCTCTGTAGGGGCTGGCCTTCCTCCTAAATGGCTGTTCTTGGCAGAGTGTCATAAGAAGGCAAAGGGAGGCGCAAAGCCACTCGGTGTGGCTCCAGAAGCAAACAGTAGGAAGTTACTTTCCCCTGGTCCCAGGTCCAGGGTCAACAGATGGCTGACTAGGAGCCTCCATAGCTATGATGCTCCCCTATCTGGATGCTGACAAGACTCTCACCATCAGTTTTAGGAAACCATGCAACGGAGCACAGGGCCCCAGCAGCTGGACCTGCGTCTCTGCCCTACTTAGCTTTAACTGCCAACTTGACACAGCCTAGAATCACCAGCAAGGGGACTCTCCCATTAAGGAGGGCCTGTGGCCTGTCTGTAAGGGATGGTCTTGGTGTTTAATTGATGTAGGAGGGCCCACACCTCTGAGGGCAAGGTCATCTCTTGGGCAGGTGGCCCTGGTCTGTAAAGAAAGCTAAGCTAAGCCAGTAAGAAGCCTTCCTCCATGGTGTCTGCCTCAAGCGTTAGTTCCTGCTCCGCCTACCCATGGTGATGGAAGGTGGCTTGAAAGTATAAGCCAGCCTGGCATTGGCGCACACCTTTAATCCCAGCACTCGGGAGGCAGAGGCAGGCGGATCGCTGTGAGCTTGAGGCCAGCCTGGTCTACAAAGTGAGTCCAGGACAGCCAAGGCTACACAGAGGAACCCTGTCTCAATAAAAACAAAAACAAAAACAAAAAACAAAAAACAAAACATAAATAATGAGCCAAATAAATGTTTCCCTCCCCTGAGTTGCCTTTGGTCCAAATGTTTTATCACAGCAACAGAAAGGAAGCTAGCCCCCCCCAACCTGTGACATGGACCCCACAAAGAACAGGAAGGACTAACAATGAGGACATGGCATGGAGCAAGACACTGGCTGGGCTCAGAGGGGACACTCCTCTTGTCACTTGGCTCCAAGACCCTAGCGAAAGGCTGACTCAAACAAATTCTGTGGCTATCTCTGTCTTCCAGATCACCGCTATACACAGAAGCACTCACACTTACAAGTGTTTGTTTGCTCAAAGCTCATACCCCAGGTAGACTTAGAATGCTCCGGGGGGGGGGGGGGGGTGAGGATGGGGCTTCTTCACTCATTGGCTTTTGCTCACTTACTGGCCTGCTCTGGTGACAGTAAGTCTACAGTGTCCCTACAGTCAGGAAGGAATGACCCTGGGCTTCCAAGTTTAACCACGCTCACATTCGAAGCTGTTATCTAAGTCAAGATAATTAACCACTGTTGTCTTAAAAAATAGTATAGACTGGGCGTGGTGTCCCATGCCTTTAATCTTAACACTAGAAGGCAGAAGGGTAGGTGGGTCTCTATGAGTTTAGGCCATCCTGGTCTACATAGTGAGTTTCAGACTAGCCAAGGCTACATAGTGAGACCCTTCTTAAGAAACAAACAAATTCTTGTGAATATTGTATTCTGTGCTATAATTTATAAGATCAACGTTTGTCTCTTCCTCCATCATGTGGGGAAATGACATATTTGGACACCTCTAGGTCTCTGCCTACCCATATGTTTTCTTCATGTCACCCAGCAGGCCTTATGAGGACGATGGCAAGGTGGACTGGACAGTGGGGACCACAGACTGGTCTAAGAGGACCTGGGTCCACTCATCAGAAGGCCTCTAGAGTGCCATCTTGTGAAGAAGTGCCTGAAAGGCCTCTCAGGAGAGAGCGGCACAGCCAGACTTCAGGCGAGGTCCCAGGCTTCCTAGGTTTCTGTAGTCCAAGGATTGCATGCAGTGTATCTGCTATGGCGGGCATAGGCTGGAGTCAGAAGCCAGCCAGGGAGGGAAGCACACACCAGGGCTAGACCTGCTCACAGCAACCAACATCGCAGCTCAGAGGCGGCTGTACCTCTTGTTATATTTAAAGAATAACGCAGTAAGGTATAAGGTGATAAGATATACGAAAGTACCAGGCAGCAGATCTTATGTTGCAGAGGGGTTTATTAAATGAGCATGGGAGGAAAAGGAAAAGGGGGGAATGGGGTACCCCGGGGGGGGGGGAAGAGGGAGAGAGAGAGAAAGGCCACCATGGAGGTTTGTCCTTTTATATGGCCTTGGGCAAGGTCACACCCCCTTGGCAGGTAAGCAATGACGTCACAGGTAGGCAGACATAAGCAGAATGCTAATACCTCTCCCATCTGTTTGCACAGAGGGTAGGTCAGACCAGACTAAGCTAGGAGCCCAGACCTTGCCTTTGCTTTTATTGCTCTAGATAAGGGTTGAGTCTTCCAAATGCCAGGCCAAAGCCAGGCTGCAGAAGAAGGTGTGTGTGTGTGTGTGTGTGTGTGTGCGCGCGCGCGCGCGCGCGCGCGCGTGCCAGAAAATAATCTCCTCTGCCCTGTGAGCTGCCCTCTGCTTGAAGCTGGCATGGGAAGCAGGCACCTGGACAACCAAGCTCCAGTTCCCTGCTCCAGCTTCCTCCTTGCCAGAGATGACAAGGTCCCTCCCTCCCTAGGGTGAAGTCAGCAGGCCCGTCCAGGTGACCAGCCCAGGAGAGCTGCATCCATGTCTCATTCCTGTTCTCTGGGCTGTGTGGGAGAAGCAGAGCAGCAGCCTAAGCAGTTTAGGGAAGTCAAGGAGGCGGCAGGGGTAGGAGTGGGGGCAGGGCGTCTCTGAGTCTTGTCAGCCCACCTTTTGGGAGACTAAGATGGAACAGTGGAAAAAGGCTAGACACAAGTTCCACTCTGCTCCTTCCAGGGGCAGTCACTTAGGTTACTTGTAGGTACCCCAATGTCCTTGGCCAGATGAGTGTTTGCCTATCAGGAATGGTGACTAGCCTGGACTCATTCTCTTCTGATGAGATAGCCTTAGATCTTGGCACAGCCCTGGCCACGTGTGTATCCATCCACTGGACCCATGACAGAGGAGGTATTTCCCCCGAAGCCCTACCCAGACAGCCACCTGGGAAACAAACCTCATGGCTTGCCTACTTCAAGCCTGGAGCAATGCACTCTTGCAAGCCTTATTGCTTTGGACCATTTGGGGGGGGGGGGCTGTGCAAATGACCTGGACATTTGTTCTACATCTGGACCCAGCGTGGCAGGACTCAGAGCCTGGACCAAGATGGAAGCTTTCCTGCCCTCTGTCCTCTCCTCCTGGGGCACTCCTTTCATCTCTCTTAGCCTGACTGACACCTGCCTGCTCAACCTTTAAGTGGCCTTTCCTCAATGGAGCTTTGGAGCTCCAGGGTTGATAAACGTTTCCCTTGGTCTTGTCTGCACCCACAGGTGTCCATACGTTCATGACACAACCTCGTACTGCACACTATCCCAGGCTGCCTGTGCAATGGGATCTCAGCAGACATGGCTTTGTCCCCAGCGCCCAGTAGGGAAACTGGTCTTGAGAAGGCCTGGCAGTCCAAAAGGCTCTTTGCTGTGGCATCTGCACCTCCCCCTCTGCAAGCCCATTCTCTCTCTGCCTTGCCTTAGCGGAGATTTGGGGACACGGAGTCCTGAGCCACAGAACCCCACCTACAGGAAAATAGCTTTCTGTTGGGCGGGGCTGCGCACACAAAAGCTGCGTTTCAGACAAAGACTGAGCATTGGGGACAAAGACTGCGGCGGGGACAAAGACTGCGGTGCAGACAAAGGCGGAGCCGCAGCTGCTGTGTGCACGCGCCCTGTGCGCGCTAGTGTGTTGCGCTCCGGCCCAGGCGCCCCCACCTGGCCTAGAATCTGGTAAACAAGTCCTTAGTTTGAAAGTGGTAAAGGCAGAAATTCTCCCCCCCCCGCCCCCGCCAACAGTCCCTGGATTTAAGGCAAAGGAGGGGCAAAGAGCGCTCTCCAGAGTCGGAGGGGGGGCGATGCCAGGAGGGACATCAAAGCTACCAGCCCGCAATCGCCACGCTTTTGCGCATCGCGTCCGCTTTCTGTGCTAGGAACGGCTGCGCGCTCTTCTTATGAACAACCGCTGTTTCTGCAGCAGCCACCGTGCACTAGAACCCTAGGGGACCCACGTCACCAGCCACTGCGCGAAAAGACCCCGCATTGCGGCGACGCGCACGCGCGTGGGGGGCGTGTGTGTGTGTGTGTGTGTGTGTGTGTGTGTGTGTGTGTGTGTGTGTGTGTGTGTGTGCATCGCGTGCGCGCTTCCAGCCCGCTTTGCCCCAGATCTCCGAGTGGTGCAGTTTCCTCATTCCCCCTCCCCCCCACCTCCGCCTTTGCACACAGGTCCCTGCTGTTTGATGAGCTGTGATGGAGAAGGCGCCCAATGACCATGGCGCTGCATGCACTGAGCTGTGTTGACGCGAGGGAGGGAGAGAAGAGGAGAGGCTTACCGGCCTGGCCGCTGCTGCATCTGCCTTCGCAAAAAGCTTGCTGCCAAGCCAACCAGTTGGCGGGAGGCCCGGAGACCCCCGCCCTCCTGCTGGCTGCCTCTGCTGTCTCCAGCACTGGGGCAGATTATGCCCTTGGCGCTGTGTCTCGGCGCTGCTCCCCTCCCCCAACGATCATCAGACGGGTGAACCGTTGGGCAAACCAAGCGCATTCATTTAGGAGATCTAGAACCGCTGGGAAGCTCCCAGATTCTCTGCCAGGTGGGATCTCACAGTACTGCAGACCCCACCTCTTCCCCCCCTTCTCATTACTTGAAAGAACTGCTGGCCACACCAAAAGGAAAGGAATGCCACCAGGGCCCTCAGTGGTGTTTCTGGGCCTTGGTGGAGAGCAACCAGGTAAAACCAGCCTGGATCCTCAGAGTGGTTTCCATGCGCCTGTAGCTAGGGTCTTAACTGGGTCCTGGATGGTAATACAAAGCCAAAGTTGCTCAGATGCCCATGCCTTAATGCCACCTCTCCTGGTTTGTACCAAGGGACTGTGCCTACAGAAGAGAGAACTCAGTCTTGGAAGCAGGCCTAGGACACAGGAGTAAGTTTGTAATGAGGGAGTCAGGCTACTCTCAAAGCACCCTCTCTGGCCATCCATTAGTCATAAACACTAACAAGTATCCCTGCTTTCTGGGCTTCCAAGGACCAGCAAATGTTTTGTGCGCTCGAAGGCACTGTTTAGCCTGAGATTGCTTTTAAAACAGGACCCTGCAGCAGTGCTAACAACCTTGGGTTCAACCTTAATGAGGCTGATGGGGTCACTCTGGGAGAGGCAAGGCTCTGCAGAGCTCCCTGCTCCATTCCCCACTGGTTCTGCAAAACTGAAACCGGATTTCCTGAACAGGAGCCCCTGGTCACCCTGCCCTTCTCTGTTACACACCCCAGGTCATCAGCTCATACTGGCTCCAGCCTGAGCCAGCGATGCTGCCAAGACTAGCACGGTGCTCCCGGGCAGTGCTGCCAGAATGCAGATGCCTGCTGACCCCAAACCACCTCTGGGAGTAGCTCTGGAGGGTTCATGGGCCAGGGCAGCTGCCAGGCACCCTGTGGTTGTGGGGACAGGGGCAGGGACAAGGTTGGGCTGAACACACTGAGAAGTTTAGAAAGCCCTGTAGGGTATGAACCAGCAGCCAACAGGAGGAGGAAGGCTGAGGTCAGAAGGCAACATGGCTACTGTGGGTAAGAGGCACTCAGTCCTTCAACACCTAGGGACCACAGTGGCTTCCACCAAAGGGACCCCACAGAGTGTCACCTGTATGAACTGCTCTGGCACTTAGGCCTATGTCTTGGATGTGATCCCTCTGCAAAACCTCACCAGGGTTTGCCAACTCTAGAGCATCCTGCTTCATGCCCAGGTAGGGGAAAGGAGGCAGCAGCTAACCCTGCGACCCTTAGTCTGTTTTTTACCACTTTTTTTTTTCTCAGCAGAGATTCTGTTGCTCCCTGGGTGAAAGAAACCCACCCATCAACTCAAGGCCAAGGCTAGCAATCCTGGATCCCCTGCCCCTCCTTGGCTAGCAAGTCCTGCCTCCTCCTTTGCAGTATACTTTCAGGCAAAGGCATGAGCTTGTTCTAGAAGCTGCACCAGGCCGAGCCTTAGATAGAACCAGCCAAGAAACTGTGGTGATTGGAGTGGTGAGCTCCCCATAGGGGGCCTGGCTAGTCATCTCAGGTACACAGCCTGGCCACCCAGGCCTCTCATCTGAACAAAGACCTCAGGTAGTCCCACAGCACCCACACTGCTCTCCTTTCCAGGCGGTATGGGGCAGGGCCGTGAACCCAGTACCCCCTCTTCTTCTTGTAGTAGATATGGTAGCAGCCCCATTGGAGGGGCATAGTAGCCGGACGTGCTGCTGGACCCTCACAGCTCCTGGGGGCGAGGGGAGCTTGTTTAATCACTCAGACACCTTGGCAGGAGTGACAGGCACAAGCCAGTCTCACATACCTCATCTGTTGCCAAGAGAGGCCGAATTCAGATAGGGCTAACGAGTGGCCACACACAGGCTACACAGTAGTGTGTGCTCAGACGATGGGAGGACGCAGGGGGTCTTCCTCTGGCCGACCCTGACACCTCTTCCTGCCCCTCTCTGCCAGTTCCTTTTCCTCACGTTTATATACCAACTCTCCCTCTATGCCCAACAAGGTGACAAGGCCACCATTCTTACCGTCCAGTGACAGCCAGTCGTGCTGGGAGGAAGGGAGTGTGGGCAGGGCCCGGGCTTTGTACTCAAACACCACCGAGTTAGAGATGATCTGATTGTTGAAGGCAACTTGTAGGGTCACAAGACCCGTGTCATGGGCTGAAAGTCAGAAAGAGAGGGGGTCAGGGTGAGGGGGCTCCCTCCATGTTACCCCTCTCTCAGCTAACAACCAGCTATTTACCTGTGCTCACCTATCCCACAAAGGCCCAGGTGTGGCACTCCTAGACAAATTCTTGGCTCTAGATTCAGCAGGCATCTGGGATCCCCAGAGGAACCTGTCTGTCTGTCTGTCTGTCTGATACAGGTTCTCACTATATAGCCTTAGTTGACCAGGAGTTCTCAAACTCCTACAGAACTGCTTGTCTCAATCCCCGAGTTCTGGGATTAAAGGTGTGTGCTGCCATACCCCACAGGCCTCCCTGCTTTAGCTGGCTGTTCCTATGCTCCCTGGGATGGGCAGGAACCTATGCTCCTCACAGATAGCTTGTCCCATCCATCTGTCCCAGTGTCAGGTACATCTGGCAATTTGTGTTTCTGTTGCCCCTTCCTGCAAGCCATGTCCTGACTCACTTTATGTAACATCCTCAACGTTTTTTTTTAGGAGCCTGGCTTCCTGCTGACAGCAAGGGTTTTGTCTGTGGCTCTTGCTGTGGCCCTGTTAGGTTGAGATGCTGTGCGCTCGGTTAGCTACTGAGCTGTGGCGAGGTGTTAACACAGATGTTGCACCTCATTCCAATGACTTTGGGAAAGCAGGAACGTTCTGATGCAAAATTGGGGCTCAAGACTTTCCAATAAGCAGGACATGGTGGCACACGCCTTTAATCCCAGCACTTAGGAGGCAGAGGCAGGCAGATCGCTGTGAGTTCGAGGCCAGCCTGGTCTACAAAGTGAGTCCAGGACAGCCAAGGCTACACAGAGAAACCCTGTCTCGAAAATCCAAACCACCACCACCACCAACAACAACAAAAAGACTCCTAAATGAGCCGAATATATGGGTGAAATGTTCTCCTTAGGAACAGGAGAGAAGCCAGCTGGTGGCAGAGACCTACATCTGCCCAGGTAGAGGCCGCTCCATTAAGATTATCTTGGGGGCTGCACTGTGGTCCCCACAGATATCCTGCAGGCAACAGTAGCTAACCCGGGCCTCATCCCTGTGTTTTCTGGGCACGGCTTCTCTGGAGCTGGGACACCAATACTCAGGGCCTCTCCGCACCCGCCCCGGATTTCCAGGGAGGACGCACGGGGATCAGGTTACTGTTTGGGCTCCTGGCTTTCAGAAGCCTACGGGTCTGAGGAAGCCATCCAAGTCAGCTGTTCCTGAGGACAGGGTGAAGCTTCTGGCTTCCCTCAAAGGACATCTGTGGGCCCCTGCTTCCAACGGGAAACCCAACTCATTGGCCACGGCCTCTCTCCAACTGAGGTGTGTGCAGAAAGCAAGTGTCAGGGACCTCACTGCCCAAGTGTGACCTGTGAGTTTTCTTGCTCTGCTCGTGGACACAGTCTGAAAAAAATGGGCTCTATGGTAATAGGGGGCCATGTAGAACCTCCCACGGTGCTTCTCTGGACAGGAATCCCTGACGATATCTAGAGTCATCTGCCATCCCACATCCTTGGGCAAAACTCCAAGACTGTGGTTTCTGTTCTCTGCTAGGGATGTGCTTGGTGCACCCACAGAAAGGGCGGGCTTTGGGGACTCTCCTCCTTGCGATCTCGAGGAGCTCTGTTCTCAAAGTGGGAGAAGCTGTAGTCTTGGTGTCGAGTGTCCTAGCGGAGGACCCTTGACCTCTGTTTTATGTCACCAGCCTGGCTTCTGCACAGCTCAGAGGACTACTGAATGTGGCAGACTCCCAGGCATTTCCACCCTCCCCAGAGACGCAGTGCAGGGGAACCTGCCAGTTCAGGGTGTTAGGCCCAGTACCCATAGGACTCCTTGACTTCCTCTCTTCCTCAGAGAGCCAGTTAGTACTTCCTGGCTCCAACCTCACCTCTTGTCTCCACTGCTTCTGTTTCTGCTCTTTCTGATGACCACACCTTGCCCGTGCTGACACAATGGCCTTTTGCT